>NC_059208.1:47980138-48082638 GCF_020615455.1 Coregonus clupeaformis
ATAGGAGAACCTTTTGAAGAACCCTTTTTGGTTGCAGGTAGAACCCTTTTGGTCCAGGTAGAACCCTTTTGGGTTCCATGTAGAACCCTCTGTAGAAAGGGTTCTACATGGAACCCAAAAGGGTTCTACCTGGAACCAAAAAGGGTTCTCCAATGGGGACTGCTGAAGAACCCTTTTGGAACCCTTTTTTCTAAGAGTGTACTCAAATTGAAAACACACACACACACACACACACACACACAGGCTTTCCTGAAGTTCCCATGTGTATGTGTGCGTGGGAGATGTTAGCGGAAGGCAGTTGGTTGGTTAGCTGTCAGTTCCCTGGCACTGACTGGTATAGCTACTGGGCACAACAGGAGAGGGGTGAGAGGTGTGTGTGTGTGTGTGTGGGGGGGGGGCAGAGGAGTCTTCAGGGGTGTATGTTGTGTTGGGGGTTGGTTGTCAGGCGGGAAGCAAGCTCTGGCCTTGACTTTAAGCCAGAGAAAAGAAGAGCTGAAAGAAAACAGCAAAACAACTTAATTGCCCTGCAGTTTTCTCATGCTAATGTCCTCTTTGTTCTGTATGTGTCGGCTCTGAGGAGCAGTGGGCCCAGGCCCCAAGGTGGACCCTCTGCCAGGTTCACAGCTCAACACCAGTTCACCAGTCAGTGAGTGTCTCCCCCAGCCTCACCCCAACTCTCCCCCAGCCTTCCCCAGCGTAGCCTGCTCCAGGATGGATGAACCCAGACCAACAAAACCCAGTTTCATTTAATCAACCGTCGTTTCCCATGGACCACTGCTTCACTAATGGATGGAGTGTTCCAACCATTTGGAGAGATAGATATTTTTTACCCCCTTCTTTCTTTCTTTCTTTCTTTCTTTCTTTCTTTCTTTCTTTCTTTCTTTCTTTCTTTCTTTCTTTCCCCTCTCCCCCTCTCTCTCGTTTTCCAGCAGCATGCAGTATTCGTCATCCCCTGCCTGACTGACGTACAGGTTCGATGGGCCCTGTGCTCGTTCATATGAGACCCCTGATCCAGAAATCACAGCCATGAGAAAACTAGAGTAGGGTTGAATATTATGAGAGTCACTATAAACATATAGTCATATAGATTCATAGTCCTTCATATATTCATATAGATTCATAGTCCTTCATATATTCACATAGATTCAATGTCCTTCATATATTCATATAGTCATATAGGTTCATTGTCCTTCATATATTCATATAGATACAGTGGGGGAAAAAAGTATTTAGTCAGCCACCAATTGTGCAAGTTCTCCCACTTAAAAAGATGAGAGAGGCCTGTAATTTTCATCATAGGTACACGTCAACTATGACAGACAAATTGAGAATTTTTTTCCCAGAAAATCACATTGTAGGATTTTTTATGAATTTATTTGCAAATTATGGTGGAAAATAAGTATTTGGTCACCTACAAACAAGCAAGATTTCTGGCTCTCACAGACCTGTAACTTCTTCTTTAAGAGGCTCCTCTGTCCTCCACTCGTTACCTGTATTAATGGCACCTGTTTGAACTTGTTATCAGTATAAAAGACACCTGTCCACAACCTCAAACAGTCACACTCCAAACTCCACTATGGCCAAGACCAAAGAACTGTCAAAGGACACCAGAAACAAAATTGTAGACCTGCACCAGGCTGGGAAGACTGAATCTGCAATAGGTAAGCAGCTTGGTTTGAAGAAATCAACTGTGGGAGCAATTAATAGGAAATGGAAGACATACAAGACCACTGATAATCTCCCTCGATCTGGGGCTCCACGCAAGATCTCACCCCGTGGGGTCAAAATGATCACAAGAACGGTGAGCAAAAATCCCAGAACCACACGGGGGGACCTAGTGAATGACCTGCAGAGAGCTGGATAGATTCAAAGTCCTTCATATATTCATATAGATTCATAGTCCTTCATATTTCAATTCATATAGATACTGAATGTTATCAGATCTTCAACCAAAACCTAATATTAGATAAAGGGAACCTAAGTGAACAAATAACACAACAATTACATATTTATTTCATATATTTCATAAACAAAGTTATGCAACACCCAATGCCCCTGTGTGAAAAAGTAATTGCCCCCTTACACTCAATAAACTGGTTGTGCCACCTTTAGCTGCAATGACTCCAACCAAATGCGTCCTGTAGTTGTTGATCAGTCTCTTATGTCGCTGTGGAGGAATTTTGGCCCACTCTTCCATAATGAACTGTTGTAACTCAGCGATATTTTTGTGGGTTTTCAAGCATGAACTGTTCGTTTCAAGTCCTGCCACAACATCTCAATTGGGATTAGGTCTGGACTTTGACTAGGCCATTCCAAAACGTCAAATTTGTAGCTTTTTAGCCATTTTCATGTAGACTTGATTGTGTGTCTTGCTGCATGACCCAGCTGCGCTTCAGCTTCAGCTCACAGACGGATGACCTGACATTCTCCTGTAGAGAACGGGCCCCATATAGCTCAGTTGGTAGAGCATGGCGCTTGCAACGCCAGGGTTGTGGGTTCGATTCCCACAGGGGGCCAGTATGAGAAAAAAACAAGTATGCACTCACTAACTGTAAGTCGCTCTGGATAAGAGCATCTGCTAAATGACTAAAATGTAAATGTAGAATTCTCTGATACAGAGCAGAATTGATGGTTCCTTCTATTAAGGCAAGTCGTCCAGGTCCTGATGCAGCAAAGTATCACACTACCACCACCATGCTTGACTGTTGGTATGAGGTTCTTACTGTGGAATGCAGTGTTTGGTTTTCGCCAGGCATAATGGGACCCATGTCATCCAAAACGTTATACTTTTGAATCATCTGTCCATAGAACATTTTTCCAAAAGTCTTGATGATCATCCAGGTCCTTCCAGGTGCTTTTTGGCAAACTTGTGTCAACTTTTTGTTCCAGCAACTATGGTGGATACGTAACCAGGCCAGCACAGTAAACCCTATAGTGGCCCTATGGTGTGAATCATTGATTCAGTACTGCATGGAAACCAGAGGCTCATCCAAGTAGGAAGAGGAGGATGGTTCTCCTCACTAGATTGAGAAAATAATTAGAATAAAACCCCTCAAGTCACCAGCCACAACTAAATAACTAATATCGGTCCCTGTGTGTGTGTGTGTGTGTGTGTGTGTGTGTGTGTGTGTGTGTGTGTGTGTGTGTGTCATTTCCAGGCTGTGTGTGCGCTCGTGTGCAAACTTACGTGTGTCTCTATTCAGGATCTTCTCAATGGGCGGTGGAGGACCTGTCAGCAGCTGCAGCTGTGACCACATGATTACCTGAGTCCCTTTAATGTAAACTCCACAGTTTAGATTGAAATACGAGTGCCAGGCTGAACGCCACTAGACAATGTGTTGAGGAAGGGGAGAGGGGAGAGAAAACAAACTTCCACCATGCTCTGAGGATCTGGTTTAAGTTTCAGCCATTCATGGGCAGAAACACACGAACACACACACACACACACAATCATACACACATAAACACACAGCCACGGTGGTGGGTTGGAGCCTGGGAACATGCAGAGAGAGGGTCCTGTGTCAATAAGAAACAGTGGTGGGCCACAATAGAGCCTGCCTCAGACCACACCGCTGACAGACACCCACACAAAGGAGCCTGAAAGGACTCCCCCGCCATTCTCACACACACCAAAGAATGGGCCAGTGTGTGGCTGTGGTGGCAGGCTGCCCAGGGCTGTTTGATGAGTGTGTGTATATGTGTGTGTGTGTGTGTATATGTGTGTGTACATATACACACACAAACACCCAAGACGGACGTGGATGGACACACGCCCGCACGCACGCACACACACACAAAACACACACACACACACACACAAAACACACACACACACATACTGAGCACATAAACAAACACCCATACTTACAAAAGCAACATAAAAATGTACCCATGTAAAGAAACTTACAGTAGGCCTAATTGTCAAACCCAGCAACAGGTTTTTGCTGAGATCATTGCAGGGGTTCACCATAATATATAACCACTACACTAACTTTGAATGCTGTGTAACACAAACAGTTATCTAAGGATACATTATAGAAACTCCCTTTCACGTAATGCTGACCTGTATCTGTGTCTGTGAGTGTTAGCAGTGCTGAGATGATGGAGCCAGAGATGTGTTGACTTACTGTAACCAAGGAGCAGTAGCTAGCTCTATGTCCTTGCTGTAGGTCTATGGCAGTAACACAGGATAAAGAGGTGAAGTGCTGCCACCTTGTGGCGGGGATAAAACCACCACTGAATGATTATTTCCCAACCTAACCACTAGATGGCAGCATTGAGTCTTACATCACTTTCCAATTTGGGTGTAAAGCTTGATTCCTCCCTGACCTTTGACAGCCACATCAAACAACTGTGAAAACGTCTTTCTATCACGTCTGGACGACTGCAACACACCCTTCATTGGGATCCCTGGCAGGAGTCTCCAGAAGCTCCAATACATCCAGAACAGCGCTGCCAGGATCCTGATGAGAGAGCGGAAACACCATCACATCACCCCCATCCTGGCATCTCTGCACTGGCTCCTTGTCTCATTCCGGATTGAATTCAAAACCCTCCTGCTGACTTTCCAGTGTATCCATGGCAATGTCCCTCCTTATCTCAAAGAACTCCTCTCCCTCAATAACCCCACCCGCACTCTCAGGTCAAGCGATAGCCTGCTCCTCCATGCCCACAGGACCAAGCTTCGTCAGGACGGCTGGGCACGGCCAACGTTCATTATGGTGTGTCCTGTCCTTTACATATAGGGGCAAGACTATAAAGTGATGTGATTAAAAACCATCAAAATAAATTTAACAGAGATCGAGTTTAAGCATTATCAAAGTTTTATTTTTAAAATGTATTATAGAGGAACAGTAGTACAATTGAAACAGAAAAAAAGGAGAAGTATTTCATTTTGAAAACCTTGAAAAAACATATAAAGAGTAACCTGACTTGTTTTGTGTTTGGGGTTGAGCCCAAGAAAGGCCCATTGGTTTTGCATCACCGTAGTTTGAAAAGAGTTGAAAAATACACATTAAAAAAAAAACTTGTTTCTGTATTAGTGTTGTGTTTGTTTTGTCTAATATAGTACAGCATAATAAAATCTAAAACAATACATCATCTTGAGATCATCGGTTGCACAGTAAGGGTGTCAAAGGATAGTATAAAAACAAGAAACAGGGTGGTTTGATGGATTAGCACAGGTGTGAACACACACAGAGACCCAGAGAGAGAGAGAGGAAGGCTAGGGTTGTGTTCATTAGGGCACAACGTAGCAACACATCTTGCAACGGAAAACAAAAACCAGTGTTTCTTATTGGACAAGTACAGATAGCATAGCACCTCCCCATTTCACTTGTCTTCCGTTTTCGTGCCTTCTGAACGCAAACAGGACACGACAAAAAGCCAGGCCAAGGTTTTAAACAAGCTAACTGAAGCTGACTGTGTTCCATTAAGTAAAATCAACTAGTTAAGTATTATTTTTTTTTCCATATATATTTTTATATATATATATCGTTTTTCTCATATACTCTCATACATATAGAATCCCTCCCACAGTGATTTGAAGGTAAATCATATTTTACGAACATGGATGAGGAACTTACTATAGGAGCTTTCTTTAAAATACATTTGCACTTTGAGTAAAGGGAGTTCAAACATTTCTGTATCATTATAGCACTTCAATATATATATCCACTGCATATGGACAGAAACTGGTGTTCCTAGGTTTCAAACAATCCATATTTCTTATAAAATATGTTCTTAATGAAATAAAATTATAAAGGAAAAGAAAAGATCTTTGTAAAGGACAAATAAAACTATATATGTATCTAGGGTAAAGTGAATGATTTTTTTTATATATATAAAAACATTTAAATCTGACGATTACATACACAAGCAAGGATCTACATACTATAGAATTTACCTGGCTTTTTTATACATCATCTCAACAATAATAAACGATTTGGTTGGAGAAATAGATAGAAATTAACAGTCTTGATTGCATTTTGGAGTCAATAATAATATTAAATAACAAAATGTCTTAGAAAATGTTCCGCATGGAAGAGAAAAGACAGTTTTAATATAGTTCCATTCAGACCTTCTTTGGGGAATCAAAAAAAGACAAAATGATTTTAATGAACGCCAACAAATAAGTGCATGTCTATGATAACCATAGAGCGTCACTTTATATCTAACAAAGTGTTTTCCTACCTGGCAGACAAAATAAAAATACTTATAACAAATTCAATAAAAACTGATTGTAAAAATATCATAACTTTTGAAAACGGAGTTTCTCTTTCAGACTTCATAAATCACATATTATGATCTATCTGCACTCTTCTAATATCACCTGACACCCAACTTTCAAGTGATTAATAGCATATAGCTATATATACACTCAGTACCTAACACACACACACACACACACACACACACACACACACACACACACACACATATATATCTCGTCTTAACTTAGGTCCAGTACTGCCGGTAGTTCTACAAAATGGTATGTGAGTGTGTGGCCATTAAATTAAAAAAAGACAATAGCACAACAGTGTTCTATAGATAGCTGATTAATATATATAACTGAGTCATTTCAAGCTTCATGATTATAAACATCATATACAGCCGTAGGTCCAGTATTTTGCAACATAAGCATTACAGCACCAATCGTTTCCGTCATTTGGCAAAATTCAAGCTTTAAATTAATGTCAAAATGCTTTATAAAGTGTTACTGTGTGGTGCTGTGATTCATATAAAGCTAGCAAATAATATTTCCCCTTATACTTTCGCTTATTTTTTTCTGAATCACTTTTAATTTTTCTCTGCTTTAAAGGGATACTTGGGGATTTTGGCAATGAGGCCTTTTATCTACTCCCCAGGGTCAGATGAACTGGTGGATACCATTTCTATATCGCTGTGTCCATTATGAAGGAAGTTAAGAGGTAGTGTTGAGAGCCAATGCTAACTAGCGTTAGCGCAATGCCTGGAAGTCTATGGTATCTGCTAGCATGTGAGTAGATACCCATAGACTTCCAGTCATTGCGCTAAAGCTAGTTAGTATTGGCTCGCAAAACGACCTCTAACTTCCTTCATACTGGACACAGAAACATACAAATGGAATCCAAAAGATAATCTGACTCTGTGGAAGTAGATAAAGGGCATCATTGCCAAAATCCCCAAGTATCCCTTACATTTTTTATCACCATTTTTCAGTAGTTTTTTGTTTCCTGCTAAATCTTGGTGTGCATTCTGCATGGCACATAGCACAGCCGACTTAAATTAAACTCATAAATATGGCTGTGATAAATTAGTCACAAGACAGATTTTTTTGGTTCCAAGATTTGTGCAGGGAAAAGATAGAATAATAATAGAAAATAAGAATGTTCAGAGCATCTAAACATCAAATCTTCCTGTCGGCAAATAATGCTCTCTTTCTTTCTTTGACGTACTTTCTTCTAAAACACACACCTAACAATATACTTTCAGATTTGACAAAGTCCAAATCTGAAACTGAACTTCTCTGATAGCAGTTTACAACAAAACAGAAAAAAATGTATATTTAATAAGACCATAATAACTTCTCTTTCATAAATTAAATAATTAACATTTATTTTAAGATGATTGGCCTTTCGTAACTTAAAAACGCTGTACACCACCAACCCCCTCCCCCCAAAAATAAAATAAATCACCATAAACCTGATTTCAATATTTCATTTGTATCTCTTTCTCTAGTGAGCACAAGGCTCAGAGTCTAGAGACACATAGAATATCTGTACATCTTGGAGTCCCTCTCTACCAAAGCTTCTCTCTTTGTCTCATACACTAAACCGTGTACATAACCTCAAGATTTGATAGCACTTTGGAGTTGTTGATTGTTTACCAGCTTTTATATTTATAAATCATCAACTATTTTTTGTTTCTGAGCAAGTCGCTACTCATTCTCAAGGGCAGCACCAGTGTCGCCCTCCTCCCAGTTGGATTGGTCGTTGCCGTTAGGCCATGTCCTCCTCAGCTATGTCCTCATCAGGCTCCTCCCCCTCTCCGAAGTCGTCGTTTTCGCGGACGAACCCCTCCATGGACTCCAGGCCCTCCTGCGTGGCCTGGTGGGAGTCTGCACAGTCCACACAAACGCCGTAGCGCCGTGAGCCGTGCCGGATCCCCACGCTGGCCGCCAGCATGAAGATCTTCTTACACACCATGCACTTGTACTTCTTGTCCTTCTTGTGCACCTGTAGGGATGGGGAGGGGGGAGAGAGAGAGACAAGGGTTAATGCTGTGTTCATGTGCTGTCGGAATGATACGTGGAAATTAGAAACTCACGCTAAGCTCCTGGAATAGTCAGAAAAACTAAAATAAATAAATGTGTGCCCAACTCAGAAATATGAGTGAGAAACTGCCACTCCCCAATCAATCTGATATTTCCCACTTCCCTATTTCTGAAGGAGCAAATGAATGCAGCAAAATACATGGGGGAGACCTCTACAGAGGAAGAGTGAAGAACAGAGTGATGGAGGGGGGGAGAGAGAGGGAGGGTGGGTGGGTGGAGGACAGAGTGATGGAGGGGGGAGAGAGAGGGAGGGTGGGTGGGTGGAGGACAGAGTGATGGAGGGGGGGAGAGAGAGGGAGGGTGGGTGGGTGGAGGACAGAGTGATGGAGGGGGGAGAGAGAGGGAGGGTGGGTGGGTGGAGGACAGAGTGATGGAGGGGGGAGAGAGAGGGAGGGTGGGTGGGTGGAGGACAGAGTGATGGAGGGGGGGAGAGAGGGAGGGTGGGTGGGTGGAGGACAGAGTGATGGAGGGGGAGAGAGAGGGAGGGTGGGTGGGTGGAGGACAGAGTGATGGAGGGGGGGAGAGAGGGAGGGTGGGTGGAGGACAGAGTGATGGAGGGGGGGAGAGAGGGAGGGTGGGTGGGTGGAGGACAGAGTGATGGAGGGGGAGTGCATTGGTATGTCTGTGTGTAATAATGTTTTGAAGAGGGAGGTGGTGTGATTAAAAAAAAAAAAAAAAATGTAATTAAGGAAATCCAAGATGACATGGTTACATGGACATGGTGATGGGTGTTTAGAGGCAGGCAAGGGTGTCTGAAGGACTCAGGCCTTCTACTCACCAGGGAATGTCAGTACAGTAGCTAAGGGAAGATGAGGGTGTCTGAAGGACTCAGGCCTTCTACTCACCAGGGAATGTCAGTACAGTAGCTAAGGGAAGATGAGGGTGTCTGAAGGACTCAGGCCTTCTACTCACCAGGGAATGTCAGTACAGTAGCTAAGGGAAGATGAGGGTGTCTGAAGGACTCAGGCCTTCTACTCACCAGGGAATGTCAGTACAGTAGCTAAGGGAAGATGAGGGTGTCTGAAGGACTCAGGCCTTCTACTCACCAGGGAATGTCAGTACAGTAGCTAAGGGAAGATGAGGGTGTCTGAAGGACTCAGGCCCTCTACTCACCAGGGAATGTCAGTACAGTAGCTAAGGGAAGATGAGGGTGTCTGAAGGACTCAGGCCTTCTACTCACCAGGGAATGTCAGTACAGTAGCTAAGGGAAGATGAGGGTGTCTGAAGGACTCAGGCCTTCTACTCACCAGGGAATGTCAGTACAGTAGCTAAGGGAAGATGAGGGTGTCTGAAGGACTCAGGCCTTCTACTCACCAGGGAATGTCAGTACAGTAGCTAAGGGAAGATGAGGGTGTCTGAAGGACTCAGGCCTTCTACTCACCAGGGAATGTCAGTACAGTAGCTAAGGGAAGATGAGGGTGTCTGAAGGACTCAGGCCCTCTACTCACCAGGGAATGTCAGTACAGTAGCTAAGGGAAGATGAGGGTGTCTGAAGGACTCAGGCCTTCTACTCACCAGGGAATGTCAGTACAGTAGCTAAGGGAAGATGAGGGTGTCTGAAGGACTCAGGCCTTCTACTCACCAGGGAATGTCAGTACAGTAGCTAAGGGAAGATGAGGGTGTCTGAAGGACTCAGGCCCTCTACTCACCAGGGAATGTCAGTACAGTAGCTAAGGGAAGATGAGGGTGTCTGAAGGACTCAGGCCTTCTACTCACCAGGGAATGTCAGTACAGTAGCTAAGGGAAGATGAGGGTGTCTGAAGGACTCAGGCCCTCTACTCACCAGGGAATGTGAGTAGCTAGAGGAAGGTGCTGGGTGTTTTAGGGACAGAGGGGATGTGGAGATAGACTCAGGTGTAGGGTTGCAAAAATCTGGTAACATTCCCAAAATACTCTGGTTTTCCAGAAATCCTGGTTGGAAGATTCAGATTCAGATTTCCTGATTATTCCCTCCTGAATACAATAATCTTCCAACCAGGATTTCTGGAAAACTTGGGAATCTTGAGAAAGTTACCATCATTTTTCAACCCTACTCAGGTGTCAGCTGTCTGGGGGAAGGTGAGAATGTGGAGGACAGCTATGTTTGGGGGGAGGTGAGGTTCCCTTTCAGGCCCTCTACTAACCAAGGAATGTCTCTTGACAGGAAGGTGACAGTGTAGAGGGAGGCTATGACATGGTGATGTGTATGTAGGGTCTTACCAGGGAATGTCTCTTGACGTGCTTTCTGCGGGTGAACAGTTAGGGGAGGTACTGTGTGTTTTAGGGGAAGGGTGTAGGGTAAGGTGTAGGGTCTTACCAGGGAATGTCTCTTGACGTGCTCTCTGCGGGTGAACAGCTTGCCACAGATATCACAGCTGAAGGAGCGGACACCAGAGTGGATAATGAGGTGCCTCTTTAGTGTTCTCCGGTGCTTGGCGATGTAGTTACAGTGGGGACACTTGAGCTTATTCAGGGCCGTGTCGGATGACTCGCCTGAGGAGAAAAACACAAACAGGTTATGGAGGAGGCTGCTTTCTAATCAGTTGCTCAAACCCACATTTGACAGACAATGAAGGTAGGAATTTGGGGCAGTTACTTGAAGAGCCACCCCAGTCTCTGGCGGTAGGACCCCTTGGTTCTTCACTTCCCAATAAAAGAGAGGAGCTGTTGGGTGTGGTGAGGGGGGTCTGTGGGGTACCCAGTGAGGGGATATCATGTTTACCATGGTGTTTATGGAAAGGAAAAACACTCAAGAGTTACCTCCATTAAATACTAGAAACTGTGTCAGTTGCCATGGCAACACTACTGCCTAGGGGACATAAAATAAGTATAATGTGATTTCCCTACCGAAAACATGTAATTGTTTTACCACTGACATAAAACATTCCAGATTCGTGTAGGAAAGAAAGAAAGAATGTCTAAGAAAATGTTTGGAAATGAGGTGCCTCAGCTGCTATGAACACATTTCACAAGATATCAACAAGGTTCAAATTAAAGTGGGCAAATATTACAGCCTCGATAAGCAATTACACAATTGTGAAGAAAGATATTTGACGAATCTATGATGTGAAAAAGTGGAACCATAACACCACACTAACCACTAAACAACCCAAGAGACAACTATAGATAGTGACTATAGTTAACTTATTGATTTGGCTAGGCGCTGTGCTATTCTGTACCACAGCACAGCCACCTCAATGATAGGGTTCTGCCTTTGTCTTTGTTTGAGCCAAGACACAAAAGCGTTGTCAAGCAGGCCAGGTTGCCAGGGGGCTGAGGAAAAGCAGGTCACCTGTGCTGTTTGTGTTCAACAGGCTACAGTGCGTTTCACAACGCCACCTTGTGGGATATTTACATTTTAGTCATTTAGCTCCTATCCAGAGCCACTTAGAATGATTATTCCGATCATTATCATATTAACCATCCACCAAGTTAGGTTCATGACATAAGGTTTGAAAACAAATCGCTCATAAGTATAGTAATCTCTAATCTGTAAGCACCAAAGTCTGAACATATTTCTGAACAGACACTAAACCAACTACTATAGTGTATAATAGTAGGTAAATGCATCTTATACAAGAAGAGGACAAATCTTACCATTCTCCCAGGACTCTCCTTGCTGGGAGGAGAGTTGTAGGAGGCTGTCCTGAATCTGGTTGGCCAGTTCTGAGAGAAGGAGAGGATGAGAGGCGGAGAAACACAGATATGATAAGAGGGGCTGAAAGCTTTGGGTGGGGGGAGACAGAGGGACACTACCTTACGTACACAAAATACCAGGCCCCACAACCCCCCCAGTTTACAGACCTATCCCCAGGGTCGTGTTCAGCAGGGCACGCTGTAGCAAAAACATTTTAAAAATACATTAATAAAATTACTTATTGGACAAGTCATGGAGGTGTTTCATTCTGCTTTCGTTTTTTCTGTTTGGTGCCTAATTCCTGATAAATACGACCCTGGTGCTGATGAATACGACCCTGGTGCTGTCTGTGTTCTGTCATCCAATCTCTAGCCTGCCTGTCTGTAGAACACTTCCTCTAGCCAGGCCACTGTTTTCAGCAGCCTCTCCCACTGGGCTGTGGATTATGCCAGGATGAAACCCTCAGCCCCTCACTGAAGATCATGTTACACTGAACAGGCTTAATTAGCCCTAGCTCTGTGCCTGGCCCTCAGAGCCTATTGTTAAGTACCTGACCACTGGTTCCATTCTCTATTCTGCCTGCTTGCCTGGGTCAATATTTGGAATGGCGAGGACAGCCCCAGTGCATTAGGGGGGATTAGGGAGGGAGGGAGGGGCAGACCCTGACAGCTTTGCACCTCCAAGGGATTGGGAGGTAATTTTGTGTGTGTGTGTGTGTGTGTGTGTGTGTAAAGTGGCAGCCCGCACTTTGAAACAATCCAACGGCCTTATTTAGAGAGGAACCAAGAATTTATAGCCATAAATCCAGCAGCTCTGCTCTGGTAAAGCAAAGAGGGATGGCCCTCGTCTCACCTAAAGCTTAGGTAGTGTTTATTCGGCACCAAACGGAAGAAAACTGATTGAAACAGGGAGACTTTGTTTTAAAACAAATCCCTTTGGTCTCCTCAGAGTTAGGTCAATCTGCTTTTAATTTATTTGTACTCCATGTATGGAACAATCTACAGAGTTCCCTACAACTGGATGTTCTGGTGCCTCTGGCAGTTTAAAAATGTTGATTGGGAGTGGGGACCTCCTTGTTGAGGAATGTGATCGTTTTTCTTTAATATTTGTATTATATTGTATTTTATTTTACATTGTATTTTACTTTGTAATTTGTGTATATGCAGGGCTCCCTTGCAAAAGAGACCTTGATTTCAATGGTGACTCCCTGTTAAAATAACGGTAAAGAAATATTTGTAAAACAATATGTGCCCTAATGAACACGACCCAGGCTACTAAGCGCTCAGCCATGCTAAGCCGCAGCTTCTCCTCATAGTAACACAAACTACTACAGTTCACTACTACTTTAGAAGGCATTTTTCTCCAGAATTCGTGGAAATTGGAGCATGTCTAATACATAGATCTAGGCTGAAGAGACGGAGAGAAAGGGAGAGGTCGGAGTGCCAAATTAGGGAATTGTGTTGCTGCATTAATGATGACACACACAGAGTTGCAACACCCCTCGCCACAATAAACATGTGATAAGAGCATTTGTGTTGCGTTTAAAGGAGCCTGGGGGAAGAATGTGTCCCCTGCTTTACTACATTATCCTGCAATAGGAGTGAAAACACCCCACTTAATACATGATATCATTCCATACAGCACACTGCTTAATGGGGGCAGAGCCTGCCCTGTGTGTGAGCGTGTGTCTGTATGAGGCCGTGAAAGGCTCATAGAGTCAGAGATTACCCAGGGTTTCTGAGGTATGGTGCGGCAGGATGAGGAGAGGAGTGGGGCCGACTTAAAAAGGACAGGCTAGCCATACTCATACCAGGCTGTCTGCTAATTAAAAAGATATACGGCTAGCGGAGGGCATGGGGCCTTCAGTCTGGATCAGACCTGGTTTCAAATACTATTCGAAATCTTTCAAACACTATGAGCATTTGCTCAAGCTTGCCTGAAGTGCCAGATGGGTGGGTTTTGCAGTTTGGGGACTATTCTATTGGTCCATTAAGCCAGGCAAGCTCAATCGAGCACAGATATAGTACTTGAAATGATTTGAACCCAGGTCTGCTCGGGGTTTTGTGACTCTCTCTAGTCACCCTCTCTGACTAGCACTAGCAGGCTGCCATGTCCAGTGGACCAGGACAGACCTCTGGACTAACTCAGACCTCACCAACTCTAAATGCCATGACTAGAGGCATGGTCGTCATACCATGTCAGTCTAGGAACTACACAGAAAACGCTAAGCCTACATGTTCACTAAACCAGGGCTGCTGGTTGGTCATCTAAAGAACTGTTGGTTCAGCCTACCTAAAGAATGAGTGTGTGTTTATGTGTTGTCAGTGGGGGGGGGGACTGAGTGCTTGGTCTGCCCACTGGTGACGTACCTGCGTTCTCAGAGAGGAAGGAGAAGTCCTCCCTGGGATAGGAGGCTGAGGGCTGGATGAACATCCCCTCGTCAAACCCTTCCTCCGGCTCCGGTGGGATGTTGTAGACAAACCGCCGTGTGATCTGTTTTTTCCTCCGCCCGCTCCCCGGCTCCACCCTCTGACCTTCCCTCTTCACCGCCACCACCCCGCCCGCTGCAGCCCCGGGAGCCGGCTCGTTCCAGACGAACACCGGCCCCGGTCCCGGAACGCTCGGAGGCTCATTCTCAGCAGACTCGGATGAGTTCTCGCAGCCCCAGCTCGAGCTTCCCAGGCCGCAGCCCTCCCCCGTAGACAGCTCCACGTCACTGGGCTCCTCCTTTACGCTGCCTCCCCCTGCCTGGTCCCCATCCTTGACATGACCACTGGCTTTAATCGACAGCTTGGACAGGATGCTGGTGGCCCAGAAGTTACACCCAGGCTTCTTGTTGGTGCTGCCGTCCGAGCCCACCTGTCCTGCTCCGTCTTTGGCCACCGGTCTCCTCTTGTTGTAATCCACCACTACTGAGTCGGGGGCCTCCTGCTTGATGCTGATGTTGAGGGCTTCCTTGATGAACGACCGACACGAGCCCACCACCTCAGTCATCTGGAGGTAGGAGGCCACGGACATCACATCGATGGCGTTCTGACTGGTCAGCAGGAGGTTACCGCTATACAGGAAGTCCAGGATGACAGAGAAACCTGCCACGGCCGCCACGTCGAGGTGGGTGTCGGTGACTGTGGTCGTCTGGTCACATGACGAGGATGAGGAGGAAGTGGAGGAGGAGTTCTCGCTCTTGGTCAGGCAGTAGAGGGTCTTAAAGTAGCGGCTCCCGGCTACGAGGATGTTCTTGTGCGCCCGGAACACCTCTCCACTCACCACGATGTTGACGTCACAGAGGATACCTCCCTTGCGTTGTTTGTTGAGCTCCTGCAGCAGCTGGTAGCAGTAGGAGTCCTGGTTGGGTTTGTTGTTCCTGTAGTAGTCTTCGGTCTCCATGTCTGTCCCCTGGGGGGGGTCCTCACAGCCAGGCCGCTCCAGCTCCTGGTAGAGACAACACACACACACACACACACACACACACACAGAGAGAGAGAGAAACAAACAGAAGAGCAGGCTTAATGGCGTAGGGACACACAAAGGAAAGGGACAATGACAGAGGTGCACCTGGCAGGGGTGAAACTGGTCTGACTGGCTCCATAATGGGGGAGGTGTTGCTTCACCTGGTGGGAACTGGAAATTTGGTCACTACCTCCAAAGTAGACTGAAATACAGTCTGTGAGAGAGCTGCTTAGGTTACTGTTACTCCCACTTTGGCAGAAAATTATGGGGCAGGTTCCCAGATTCAGATTAAGCAGATTTTTTGTCCCCAAATAGGGCCTAATCTGGGTCTGTGACAGCAGCCCATGGTGTTACAACCGATCATAACAGACGGAGAAAGATTTAACTGTCCCAAAACCCCACCCCGCTACCTGTCACTATGATGGCTGATGGGAGAGAAACCCCTTATTTTTCTGCCTCCATCCCTCCCTCTATCTTCCCTATCCGTACATGGGAGTTTCCCATCCAGGGTAGCAGGCCAAGCTGGTACAGAGCAGAGAGAACACAGCACTGCACTGACTGAACTGTTACAACACTAACACACTGCCTGCATACATTTCTGCCTCGTTTTGGAATTGCATAGCAGATGTCCTAATCCTGAGTAATTTACATTGCCCGAGCCCTGCATTTTCTCTCCCCACCCCACTCCCCTTACACAGCTGGGTTTTCAGCTCAAGTAATTTATATTAAATCCATTTCTCTGCCCTCGGAGGTCCCCACCCTCCCTACTCTGAGTGACTGGAAGCCCTTGTCCGGGCAGGCAGGATGGGGGTTATTATCAGGAGCAGCAAGGCTCTCTGTCACTGCTAGCTAACGCTAGGCAGGACCAGGGCTAGAGGGAAGGAGAGAGAGGGAGAGAGCGAGGAAGAGATAGAGAGCCAGGTCACCCCATTTACCCCTCACAATACTAGGCTCTCTCCTCTCTTCCAGGCTCATTGTTCAGTGCTGCTTTGTGCCTCACTGGGGTTTCTTTGTATGGCCCTGCACTCACACACTCTTATTACATACAGCAGCTAAAGCCTGGCTCCTCCATGCCTCCTCTGCTCTTTGCTCCCACTTAACCAGAAAGGCCCTGACTTGACACTTGTGTGTGTGTGTGTGTGTGTGTGTAAGGGAGACAGGCTGCATGTGGCTCTCTAAGAAGGGCTAAGCCCTGAATAGGATAACAGAAAGGAAGGAAGAAGCAGAATGATTCCATCATCATCCACACAACCATACAATGGGCTCAATGCCAGAGAGTCGTCACCTTATTTTCTACCCTAACAGGATGGGTAGTATTTGGAGAGGTGTGGCATTGACACTTTGAAAGGTGCGTGTATACGGAAGGAGGCGGATGAGCAGGCAGATTATCCATCTGTGGTGAAATCACCTACTTCCTGGTTGCATAAAGAGGCATATTTACCATCTCTAAATCACATTTTATTTGTCACATGCGCCGAATACAACAGGTGTAGACTTGACCATGAAATGATTACTTACGACCCTTTTCCCAACAATGCAGCGTTATAAAGTAAGACAATTAGCAAATAAAAGAGAAAATAGTAACACAATAAAATAACAATAACGAGGCTTTATACAAGGAGTACCGGTACCAAGTCAATGTGCAGGGGGCGAGGCGGTTGAGATAATATGTACAGGTAGGGGTAAAAGTGACTAGGCAGTAACATTCACTGGGTTAACAAGACGCAACAACTGACAGGTCATAATGGTAGGGATATGTCCTGGTATTGAGGCAGTTTTAACGTCTTAACCCTAATAACTGCCGCAGTAACCCAGACTGGTCACAATGGTTGGGGTAAAGGCCTGCTACAGCACTGCATGTAGGCCTAGGTTATGGGAGCTGGACTGCAGTATGGAGGTATGGGAGTCAGGCTAGGACACCCTCCTCTCACCAGCTCCATACTCAGCTCATCCTTCATCCAGATGTGCCACGTGTTACGGACTGTGTTAGTGCTGCTGGAGAGCAGATGCTGCTGGATCGGCAGGTCTCGCACCCTGCTCTGACTGGCTGAGTCCAAATGAGAATACCATGGTGAGAATATCAACCTCTGACGTGGCCATTTATTGTGAGCCAGGCCCAGTGATGTTATGGTGGAAACATAAGATTAGAGTACTGGTAGGCTAGAGGCCAGTTGACGAAGAAGTTCATAATCTAAATTAAATACAGTGCATTCAGAAAGTATTCAGACCACTTCCCCTTTTCCACATTTTATTACGTAACAGACTTATTCTAAAATGGATTAAATTAAATGATCATCAATCTACACACAATACCCCATAATGTCAAAGCGAAAACAGGTTTTTAGAAGCTTTGCAAATGTAAAAAAAAAAAAAAACGGAAACACCTTTACATGAGTATTCAGACCCTTTGCTATGAGACTCGAAATTGGGCTCAGGTGCATCCTGTTTCCATTGATCATCCTGGAGATGTTTCTACAACTAGATTGGAGTCCACCTGTGGTATATTCAATTGATTGGACACGATTTGGAAAGTACACACCTGTCTATATAAAGGTCCCACAGTTGACAGTGCATGTCAGAGCAAAAACCATGCCATGAGGTCGAAGGAATTGTCCGTAGAGCTCCGAGACAGGATTGTGTCGAGGCACAGGTCTGGGGAAGGGTACCAAAAAATTTCTGCAGCATTGAAGTTCCCCAAGAACACAGTGGCCTCCATCATTCTTAAATGGAAGAAGTTTGGAACCACCAAGACTCTTCCTAGAGCTGGCCGCCCGGCCAAACTGAGCAATCAGGGGAGAAGAGCCTTGGTCAGGGAGGTGGGAGCTCCAAAGTTCCTCTGTGGAGATGGGAGAACCTTGCAGAAGGACAACCATCTCTGCAGCACTCCACCAATCAGGCCTTTATGGTAGAGTGGCCAGACGGAAGCCACATCTCAGTAAGCACATGACAGCCCGCTTGGAGTTTGCCAAAAGGCACCTAAAGGACTCTCAGACCATGAGAAACAAGATTCTCTGGTCTGATGATACCAATATTTAACTATTTTGCCTGAATGTAAAGCGTGACGTTTGGAGGAAACCAGGCACCGCTCATCACCTGGCCAATACCATCCCTACGATGAAGCATGGTGGTGGCAGCATCATGCTGTGGGGATATTTTTCAGCGGCAGGGACTGGGAGACTAGTGGGGATCGAGGGAAAGATGAACGGAGCAAAGTACAGCGAGATCCTTGATGAAAACCTGCTCCAGAGTGCTCAGGACCTCAGACTGGGGCGAAGGTTCACCTTCCAACAGGACAACGACCCTAAGCACACTGCCAAGACAACACAGGAGTGGCTTCGGGACAAGTCTCTGAATGTCCTTGAGTGGCCCAGCCAGAGCCCGTACTTGAACCCGATCTAACATCTCTGGAGAGACCTGAAAATAACTGTGCAGCGATGCTCCCCATCCAACCTGACAGAGCTTGAGAGGATCTGCAGAGAAGACTGGGAGAAACTCCCCAAATACAGGTGTGCCAAGCTTGTAGCGTCATACCCAAGAAGACTTGAGGCAGTAATCGCTGCCAAAGGTGCTTCAACAAAGTACTGAGTAAAGGGTCTGAATACTTATGTAAATGTGATATCAGTTTTATATTTTTTATACATTTGCAAAAATGTCAAAAAAACTGTTTTTGCTTTGACATTATGGGGTATTGTGTGTAGATTGATGAGGGGAAAAAACAATTTAATCCATTTTAGAATAAGGCTGTAACGTAATAAAATGTGGAAAAAGTGAAGGGGTCTGAATACTTTCCGAATGCACTCTGTGAAATTCCATCTGTGTTTAGGCTATTACTATCGACGTATTTCTAGAATGACTGCAAATGCAGCCTAGGCCTATACAAACAGTAGATTAAAACTACTTTTACAGTAGATCTACCTACCAATCCTTAACTGTGTGATGTAGGCTACTGTTGGCTAACCTCTCACCATCCAGAAGTACAAATATAAAACACTTCCTCTTAAAACCGGTAGAGTAGAATTTGTGGAACAACATCCCAGAAACGAAAACAAACCAAGGGCCCTGCGGGCAACGAGAGCCCGGGCTAATGTGGCTACACCCCCCCCCCGTTCCTCTACCATCACATCCCTACCCTGAGGCCAGCTAGCTCCATACCCTCCCCTAACCCGACCATCTCCCAGATACAAGAACAATGCAGCAGTGTGCCTGGCCCTAAGGTGTGGGAGGGGAGCAGGCCTCCAGGCCTCCCAACAATGCAAACAGCTCCTCGTTGGATTGGCGGATTCCAGGGAAGAATTGTCTCCCTCTCTCTCCACCTCCCTCTCTCTCCAGTCTTCTCCTCTGGCCTGCACCCCCCCACTACGCTCCGACCCAATCCAGGACAGTATGGTTGTGCTGTATAGACCCACCGTACCAGGGCTGTACAGCCCAGACCCAGGCTTGTATGTATGAGACCCTCAGACCCACAGTCAGTCAGCCACAGCTGCTCTGGTCTGTGTGCCCTCGCTATAGCAGAGCTAACCAAGTTAGTTCAGGCACGCAGCTGGGCAAGACTTTGGTCCGGAATTGGGTGCAGAAAATGATGCCATTTCATGTGCTGCTACAATGTAGTTCTCACAGGAATAATATTCAAAACAGCATTAGGCTACTATATCTGGGGGAAAACATCACAGGGAAAAATCATCTTTGCATATTTACCTTTGACATTAACAACGGCACAGAAATTCAATAGATTTTAAGGGCATCTAAAACCATTTTTAAAAAGCTACAAAATGAAATTAGGCTATAGCAAAGTGTTTGATTATATGGTGGATAAGGCAGCTACTGCCTGTCATGTCCCTCCCTATCCCTAACCTTTAAACCCTGACCAGGGTCTTGTTGCCAACCAGCCAGGGTAGTCTTGTTTCCAGGGAGGAGGACTACTTCTTCTCTAATCCCTCCTCCCACTGCTTTCCCTCCTAATTAGTGATATGTACAAGTTAGTGGATCCCTTCACTTTAAGTCATTCTGATTAGTGATTGAGTGTATCGGACGGATGGAACTAACCATGGTGGTCCGGCAGTGTGATCCAATCCTCTTGAAATTCACTGCCAAATTAGAGTCAAATTGTGGCTGCATGCTCTTAATTCCCCTGACAGCTTGAATCAGAGTCAGGATAAGAGGTGATAGGGCCTAGATGTCAAGTTGGTAACTGGGCTCTGTAGTTTTTTTAATTTTTTTATATACACTGCTGTGATTACACTTTAACCCTGTGTAAAAACCCTATAATTACTACAGTAGCTAACAACATTGTTAGATAGGATTTTTAGTAATTGCTTTGTAATTGTGTAGTAATGGAGTTGGGCAGGTTTTGTAATTACACAAGTGGAATGTATTATCTCGCCCAGAAGGCGTTTCATAGTCCTATGATGAATATTCCACACGTGATTTATTTGCAGCAATATGCACATATTCATCATTTTGGTATTGGGAACATCTTCAAGTAATCAATCTTTGAAAGAAGCCTTGGTGATGGTCTGTTATGGTTTCAGTCCTCATGTACATACAATCTGACAATGTATAGCTTTGTAATTATATGATACAAAACAACATACCATAATAACCCTTATCAATCCCTAAATGTGTGGGGTGACAAGGTCAGATGGTGCCATGACAACCCATGCTGCTGCCAGCATACATACATTACATTACCAAAAGTATGTGGACACCTGCTCGTCAAACATCGTATTCCAAAATCATGGGCATTAATATGGAGTTTGTCCCCCCTTTGCTGCTATAACAGCCTCCTCTCTTCTGGGAAGGCTTTCCACTAGATGTTGGAACATTGCTGCGGGGACTTGCTTCCATTCTGCCACAGGAGCATTAGTGAGGTCGGGCACTGATGTTGGGCGATTAGGCCTGGCTCGCAGTCAGCGTTCCAATTCATTCCAAAGGTGTTTGATGGGGTTGAGGTCAGGGCTCTGTGCAGGCCAGTCAAGTTCTTCCACACCGATCTCGAACAAACCATTTCTGTATGGACGTCGCTTTGTGCACGAGGGCATTGTCATGCTGAAACAGGAAAGGGCCTTCCCCAAAATGTTGCCACAAAGTTGGAATCACAGAATCGTTTAGAATGTCATTGTATGCTGTAGCGTTAAGATTACCCTTCACTGGAGCTAAGAGGTCTAGTCCGAACCATGAAAAACAGCCCCAGACCATTATTCCTCCTCCACCAAACTACAGTTGGCACTATGCATCGGGGCAGGTAGTGTTCTCCTGGCATCTGCCAAACCCAGATTCGTCCGTCAGACTGAAGCATGTTTCAACACGCCAGAGAACGCGTTTCCACTGCTCCAGAGTCCAATGGCGGCGAGCTTTACACCACTCCAGCCAATGCTTGGCATTGCGCATGGTGATCTTAGGCTTGTGTGCGGCTGCTCGGCCATGGAAACCCATTTCATGAAGCTCCCGACAAACAGTTATTGTGCTGACGTTGCTTCCAGAGGCAGTTTGGAACTCGGTAGTGAGTGTTGCAATTGAGGACAGACAATTTTTACACGCTACGCGCTTCAGCACTCGGCGGTCCCGTTCTGTGAGCTTGTGTGGCCTACCACTTCGCGGCTGAGCTGTTGTTGCTCCTAGACGTTTCTACTTCACAACAACAGCACTTACAGTTGACCGGGGTAGCTCTAGCAGGACAAACAAATTGACGAACTGACTTGTTGGAAAGGTGGCATCCTATGACGGTGCCATGATGAAAGTGACTGAGCTCTTCAGTAAGGCCATTCTACCGCAAATGTTTGTCTATGGAGACTGCACAGCTGTGTGCTCGATTTTATACACCTGTCAGCAACAGGTGTGGCTGAAATAGCTGAATCCACCAATTTGAAGAGGTGTCCACATACTTTTGTATATATAATGTATGACCCTATTGGAACCTATTCACAGAAAGAATTGCATGTGGGTCAGGAAGGGAGGGTAGGAAGGGGTCGCTAGCTGTCAAGCTGCTTGTACTTGATTTACCTCTCTTCCTGTCCAACCTAGCCCGTGACACACCATCTATGGATTCTGGGGAGTCATCTAGCACAATGCCTCTAATTTAGCGGCTCCAAAGGGTGGAGGGGAGAAATGCGCCAGAGGTCATTCTGCTCTCCACTGTGCAAAGCAGAACAGAGGAAGGGGGTTGGGTAGGCAGGGGTGCGGTTCCCCAGCTAGCAAAGCTAGCAAGCAAGCAATCAACCAAGGTAGTTGCTGGGGCAACAAAAGCGTTTGTTGAATGGTTACAGTGCATTACTCTGGCACAGAAGCAAACATAAAAGACTCCAGGCAAATGTTAACGGTAGATGGCTAGATGTGTACTGTCCTTAAGGCTATGGAAATGTAAAATAACAACCTAAGGTAGCTAGCCACCAATGTGACTCCCATTACTTTTACGTGGAATAGCAAGTTAATGGGAGTCACACTGTCACTGGGCTACAGGCTAGCCAGATTTGTTTCGCTAGTAATTGGTTTCTGTATTAATGTCAACTCACCATTAACCACATTTTAATAAACGTGAACTGTAGCTATGTATTTAGATTAACATGGGAGCATTAGGTAGGCTAGCTACCATTTACTATCAAACATGTCATATTAGAACTAGCAAGTAGCTAGCTAACGTTAGCTAACTAGGAAGCCAGCTGGATCGCCTCTGGCGGGGAAATGGAACTGCCAGGGAACTGAACCTCAGCTGTGCGTATTAGCCAAATTACAGACAAAACTCAAAATAAAAACCATAAATGACGCGGTAGACACTTTACCTGCTTGGTCGGGTCATTCCTCTCGTGCTCAGAAGACAGGTGATGTCTCAAAAGCAAGGCCCGCTTGTAATTTCGACTGCCTTTCACCAACTCGTCGTTTTTAGTGGGAATATTGTGACACCAGGAGCAAGACATAAGACCTGTCTCCTGGCAAAATTTAAGCCATGGAAACTCCTGTCGCCATGAAGCTTGGAATAGCGAGTGTTTCTGGAGTAACGTCTGCGGTCTCATTTCTACCCAACATTTCCTGCCACCACCCGTTCCCTGCTCCCCGTCTCCCCCGCTCCCCGCTTCGCCTCTATCGTCCTCGGATACGGTGCCACCGCTGCCCAAGCCAGCGCCGTCCTCGCTATTCAGGCGGTTACCCGCTGTCCAGCTACTCCCTTTCCTGGACTCGTCTTCTCCGACAGTTACTGCCACCCAACCGACACGATCCTCGCCATCCCCGTCTGCCCAGATGCCCCCTTCCGGGTCCTCTTCCTCCTCAGCCTCTGGTTCTGTGCTATCGCTGACAGACCCCCCACCCTCCACTCTCTCTTGTGATGGTCCTTTTGCCCCCAGATCCCTATCCTCTTCTTGATCTGGTCTGTTCCCGTTCAAATTTCGGTCTTGACAGGCCTGGGCCTCACAGCTGTTACTGTTGCTCCCCCCGACACCACTGGAACCGGTTACGGCTAATCCACCTCCTCTGAAAGCCAACGACCTGCGGTTTCTCTCCCCGGACATTTTCTTAATATATTAAAATCTATCACTTTCTTAACAATATCCCTACCGACTAATTTCGATATATTTAAGTATTCTATGTTGCGGATCCGAATTAAATGTATATTTGTCGTTTTTCCCTACTTTGGCCTCCTGGTGAGAGTATGTGGGTTATGCGGAAATAAATAAAGCTTTAAAACGCATAATGAATTTCAGGGTTCTAGCTGCGTCCGCGCAGGCCCTACAGAGGTCGAATGGCAACGACTTTCCCCACAATGCACTTCGACCAGAGAAAGGGGGGTCGTGGGGGCTCATTTAAAGGAAGATGGGGGTGCTGTTCTTTTATAGCTCAACGCTGTTAACAGCAAGGGGTCTTTTGTGTGAGTGGCTGCACCCATTTTCCGCGTGCTTTTCATCTTTGGTTTTGGTTGCCTTCAACCAACAAATCCTTGTCCTCCTTTCAGACCTCCTGCCAAGCGGGGTGACGGTCCCCTTGTATTAACTGCATCAAACAGATCTGGTGCGCGCCTATCGTGTTTGTTTCCCATTAATTTCAATGGGCAGGTACAACAAGTGATCCAACCCAACGCACAAGGTGCGGCGGTGATCTAGGAACATACAGATACTCTCTGTATGTTCCTAGGTGGTGACAAAGTTACCAAGTGAATGATTAACACTTTCATGGTTCTTTGCATTCCACATTTTCCCCCACTACTATTTCGTTATTTCCTATATTTTTTATGCAATCCAACATCACCCGGTTTGTTTATTATAGGCATATATTTGTCCAAATATGTGTATGCTATATATTTTGTAAAAATTGATTCTGTGAGAAACCACAGCAATATCAGATATTGTAATAATCAATAACAATCAAAATAAGTAAATAATAATTGCTTGGAAATGTATACAGTCCAACATGGCCGAGTGGAATATATATATATATATATATATATATATATATATATATATATATATATATATATATTATTATTATTTTTTATATATATATTTTTTTTTATTAGTTTTTCTTGATGAATAAACCAAAATTAGTAGCCCTAATTAATTGTCTCAGTAATGTATGATGATATAGTAAGTAATACGTTTATGTTTACGTTAACACCAAAAACATAAAACATTTGTTTTGGTATAAATTTTTAATTTACAGGCCTGATTTAAACATTTTTTGTTTTTTTCCCACAGATTATTGAAGTTACAGAGCCATAATAAATATGGGAATTTATATTGATCTAAAACCTATAATAATCCCATGGAAGCCTGCTCCTGCTAATTTTCTCCTGCAGGTGGCAGTAGTCTTTCATGATTCACTGAGTTTTCTGACTGACAGCACTGTTACAGTAATAAGTGGCGTTGTTAGGCCTAGTGTCCGGTGTCCTGTTTTTCAAAGCCAGTAAATGAAGGACTAAACCAGGATACAGTGTGTGAACATGATGGGGAGTGTTACCCACTCTGCTTCTGGTAATGACGTGTATATACAGTACTAGTCAAAAGTTTGGACACACCTACTCATTCAAGGGTTTTTCTTTATTGTTACTATTTTCTACATTGTAGAATAATAGTGAAGACATCAAAACTATGAAATAACACATATGGAATCATGTAGTAACCAAAAAATGTGTTAAACAAATACAAATATATTTTTTATTTGAGATTCTTCAAAGTAGCCACCCTTTGCCTGGATGACAGCTTTGCACACTCTTGGCATTCTCTCAACCAGCTTCATGAGGTAGTCACCTGAAATCCATTTCAATTAACAGGTGTGCCTTCTTAAAAGTTAATGCGTTTGAGCCAATCAGTTGTGTTGTGACAAGGAAGGGTTGGTATACAGAAGATAGCCCTATTTGGTAAAAGACCAAGTCCATTATGTCTCCTGAGTGGCGCAGTGGTCTAAGGCACTGCATGGCAGTGCTAACTGTGCCACTAGAGATCCTGGTTTGAATCCAGGCTCTGTCGCAGCCGGCCGCGACCGGGAGACTCATGGGCGGCGCACAATTTGTCCAGGGTAGGGGAGGGAATGGCCGGCAGGGATGTAGCTCAGTTGATAGAGCATGGCGTTTGCAACGCCAGGGTTGTGGGTTCGATTCCCATGGGGGGCTAGTAAAAAAATAAAAAATAAAAATGTAATCACTAACTGTAAGTCGCTCTGGATAAGAGCGTCTGCTAAATGACGTAAATGTAAAAATATTATGGCAAGAACAGCTCAATAAGCAAAGAGAAACGACAGTCCATTATTACTTTAAGACATGAAGGTCAGTCAATACGGAACATTTCAAGAACTTTGAAAGTTTCTTCAAGTGCAGTCGCAAAAACCATCAAGCGCTATGATGAAACTGGCTCTCATGAGGACCGCCACAGGAAAGGAAGACCCAGAGTTACCTCTGCTGCAGAGGATAAGTTCATTAGAGTTTCCAGCCTCAGAAATTGCAGCCCAAATAAATTATTCACAGAGTTCAAGTAACAGACACATGTATTTTTATTTCTTTGAATACAAATTAATAAATCAAAAATGATGCATGGGGGCAGGTGTGTCAATGCAATAGACAGTTTATGGTTATAGTCTGAGTCAAATCTCATTTTGGGTGTCTATCAATTAGGTTACAGGTCAGATTGAAACCCAGTCTGGAAGGTCACTCTGGGGCCACATTAAATCAATGTGTGTATGTTCAGACAGACATCAATACGGCTGTCCTACATGCAAATGTTGAAAAATGACCATAACAAAATGTGAAATATTAGTTTGTCAGCCTTGGTGTGCTAAAATAGATGGTTTGATGACGTGTGACACATTGAACCACGTGCCTGGCTCTGTTTACACTTCTACGTGCTCTTTCTACGGCTTGACGTCACATAGGACCCCACCCCACCGCGAGCATGTGAGTGCACAAGATTGCAGGAGCGAAGTGGGGAACCTGCAAGCTTTTGGACCAAATAAGAATAGCAGAAACAGCACATAGCGTGAGGATGGAGCAAGCAGATCAAGGTAATGTATTTGTTACAGCATGCAAAATGACAGTACTATCACTGACAACCGTTTTAAAACACTGTTTAGTTTGTTTCTAACCTAAGTTAGCCAGCTAGCTGAAGGCTAATCAGAGCATATGCTAACTAACTCAAGTTCAGCCTTCTGCAGAAGCTTAAAAAAATAACTGAATGTTCTATTCTTCGATATACCCCGAGACAATAATATACAAGCCATTCATCTCAACCCATACAAGTGAAACAAGATAGACAAACATTGTACAATGTTCCTGTTCTTTGAATGTGGGAGGAAAAACTATCCAGACACAAGGAAGTTTGTCTGGTCCTCGACTTCAAAACCCAACCTCAACTGTTACTTTGTTGCACGCGTTTGAAAGAACGTGGAATGAGTCATAATATTGGTTGAACCATTAGCCTGTACATTTATGCGTTGTTGTTTTGCAGTTATTTTCACTGAAGTGGGTTGAAAATACGTTTTACCATATGTTTGCTCCTGGAATGCCCACACACCACACCTTGCTCTAGATGTGTCACACATTCTTTACTGTGTACAGATTGTTCTGCTTCTTGATCATTCACGTGTATGCCTTTATTACCCATTGATACGTTTACTGTATGTCTTTCGTCGTTTTAAAGGTTTGTGACAATATACATTTTTATCTCCATTGTAGACAATGTCTCTGGCACAACTGTTACAATTCAATTTTCACACTTTGAATGTACTATGTGTATGTTGTCATAATATGTTATTTTTATTTGATAGGCATCACTAAAGTGAACTAGATTATGAACAGTCTGCCTTTGATTTGCACTGTTCTTGTGATTAATCTTGTACTGTTGACAGAATGTTGTCTAGTAGTCTATCAGCACTTTTTCAGTTTTCCTGCCATCTCGGAAATGGGTAAACACTTCATGTCTCTACAGGTCTAGCCTATTATTTTACTCCCAGAACTAGGCTACACCTTGCACAATAACAATCCAAGTAGTAACCTATGCCTCTTGAGGAGCAGAATCACTGAGAGAATCTGAATTGCATGCTCCTCACTAACTCTCTCCTCCCCACCTTCTCAAAACCCATTGGAGGAGAAGGTCAGAGGGGAGGGACCTCTGGCTTTCTTATCCAATGGGTTTTGAGAAGGAGGCGCGGTGTATGCAATTGAGATTCTCCCACTGTCTACTTCTGCTTCTGCTCTCCAGTCCCCTATGACCCCTGACCCCTCTGACCACTTCCCTGTTCTCTTCCCTCCCTCCCCTCAGTTCTCATTCTGTCCAACATCCCTCTTGGGAGGTGGTTCGATGCAGGGCCAGACAGGTAGCAGCTGAATACATCCTTCCTGGCTTTGATTACTCCCTCTTCCTCTCCTCTCCTACTGGGCAGCCATCTGCCTTGTGCCTCCCTCTCCTCCCTCCTCTCCCTTCATCTGCCTGCCCACCTCTCAAGTCTCACTGCAGCTGGTATGCAGGCCAGGGAGCAGCGTGTTGTTTAAACAACAGATTGCAGGATGATGCCAGAGACACACTGTGTCTTTTTTGTGTACTTTGCAGGAGAGGCTGCCAGGTAGGAAGGCCTCTGACCTGCTTGTCTTTTCTTTTATATAGATACAATTTTAGTCAGCGGTCATGAGCAGGATCATCATCCTTTGGCGCATAGAGGTGATGCAATTTCCTGAAGTCCATCTGCTTTTTCTGTAATATGTCTTGAGGTTCAGAAACCTGTAAAATAAAAAAAACTTTAATACTATGTAGGCCTATTGTATATTCGTGCTCATCAAAAGCAGCCCTGGCATTCAATACAAAGGCAGCGTTCTTGACATGCCACTATGTATCAGATAGAATACACAGCAAATATGACATATGAACCCTTTTCTATTACCTTTAATTCATAAAAGTTAGTTCCAGTGTACACTGGATATAAATTGGCTCTGTTGCCAAGGTTTTCATCAGGGTGACTCATGATGGGACCACCAGTCAACGGTTTTCTTCTTGTCAGGCAGCTGTCATGGCAACAGTGAGATGTCAGTTTGTTTTTAGTGTTTCAGGTAAAAGGAGTATGAAAGCCTGTGTCTGACTGCGCCGTCATCTGGAGCCTAATTGACCAATATCAGCTAAACATTATGCCTAAACGCAGAGGAAAGAGCATATTTATGGACTCCTTTTTGAGAAATATAGAGTGCTGTGTCTTTTGCAAGTCTATCTTTCATCAGAATTTCAGGTAACCTTAATGACAAAGGCATGAAATTGTTTACCAGGGGGAAATACCTTTTTATTGTAGGGTTTAATGGTTTTAGCTAAGGAATTGCTCCAGTTCAGTAATGATATACTTCTCCGCTTGTTTGTTTAATTGAGCTGAGTTGATACAAACACCCCTTTCCTCTCTCAGTTTCATAGTTGCCATTGGTTACTTACCTACTGTATTCTCTCAGGGGTCTGTTTTTGCTCACGGGAAATTTCTCTCCATCCATTTGTTGGTACAGTGTCTGGGAATGGTTATCCCACTGGCTATAGGGTGAATGCACCAATTTGTAAGTCGCTCTGGATAAGAGCGTCTGCTAAATGACGTAAATGTGCCCTTGAGCAAGGCACTTAACCCTAATTGCTCCTGTAAGTCGCTCTGGATAAGAGCGTCTGCTAAATGACTAAAATGTAAAATGTAAATGAATGTCTTTCTGCACAAAATGAGGACCAGATATACACTACCGTATATAAGTTTGGGGTCACTTAGAAATGTCCTTGTTTTCGAAAGAAAAGCAATTTTTTGGCCATTTAAAATAACATCAAATTGATCAGAAATACAGTGTAGACATTGTTAATGTGTAAATGGCTATTGTAGCTGGAAACTGCAGATTTTTAATGGAATATCTACATAGGCGTACAGAGGCCCGTTATCAGCAACCAGCAGTCCTATGTTCCAATGGCATGTTGTTTGCTAATCCAAGTTTATCATTTTAAAAGGCTAATTGATCATTAGAAAACCCTTTTGCAATTATGTTAGCACAGCTGAAAACTGTTGTGCTGATTTAAAGAAGCAATAAAACTGGCCTTCTTGAGACTAGTTGAGTATCTGGAGCATCAGCAATTGTGGGTTCGATTACAGGCTCAAAATGGCCAGAAACAAATAACTTTCTTCTGAAACTCGGTCTATTCTTGTTCTGAGAAATGAAGGCTATTCCATGCGAGAAATTGCCAAGAAACTGAAGATCTCGTACAACGCTGTGTACTACTCCCTTCACAGAACAGCGCAAACTGGCTCTAACCAGAATAGAAAGAGGAGTGGGAGGCCCCGGTGCACAACTGAGCAAGAAGAAAAATACATTAGTGTCTAGTTTGAGAAACAGGCGCCTCACAGGTCCTCAACTGGCAGAGAAAAAGTCCATCTCATCCCAAACAATCTCAATTTGGTTGAGGTCGGGGGATTGTGGAGGCCAGGTCATCTGATGCAGCACTCCATCACTCTCCTTGGTAAAATAGCCCTTACACAGCCTGGAGGTGTGTTGGGTCATTGTGCTGTTGAAAAACAACAATGATAGTCCCACTAAGCCCAAACCAGATGGGATGGCGTATCGCTGCAGAATGCTGTGGTAGCCATGCTGGTTAAGTGTGGCTTGAATTCTAAATAAATCACAGACAGTCATCAGCAAAGCACCCCCACACCATAACACCTCCTCCATGCTTTACGGTGGGAAATACACATGCAGAGATAATCCATTCACCCACACTGCGTCTCGCAAAGCCATGGCGGTTGGAACCAAAAATCTCAAATTTGGACTCCAGACCAAAGGACACATTTCCACTGGTCTTATGTCCATTGCATGTGTTTCTTGGTCCGAGCAGGTCTCTTCTTATTGTTGACCTTTAGTAGTGGTTTCTTTGCAGCAATCCAACCATGAAGGCCTGATTCACAGTGTCTCCTCTGAACAGTTGATGTTGAGATGTGTCTGTTACTTGAACTCTGTGAAGCATTTATTTGGGCTGCATTTTCTGAGGCTGGTAACTCCAATGAACTTATCCTTTGCAGCAGAGGTAACTCTGGGTCTTCCATTCCTGTAGCGGTCCTCATGAGAGCCAGTTTCATCATAGTGCTTGATGGATTTTGCGACTGCACTTGACATTTTCAAAGTTCTTAATGTTCTGTATTGACTGACCTTCATGTCTTAAAGTAATAATGGACTGCCGTTTCTCTTTGCATATTTGAGCTGTTCTTGCCATAATATGGACTTGGTCTTTTACCAAATAGGGCTATCTCCTGTATACCCCCCTCCCCCCTCACTTGTCACAACACAACTGATTGGCTCAATCACATTAGGAAGGAAAGAATTTCCACAAATTAACTTTTAAGAAGGCACACCTGTTAATTGAAATGCATTACAGGTGACTACCTCATGAAGCTGGTTGAGAGAATGCCAAGAGTGTGCAAAGCTGTCATCAAAGCAAAGGGTGGCTTTGAAGAATCTCAAATAAAACATATTTTGATTTGTTTAACACTTTTTTTCATAATTTGGATGTATTCACTATTATTCTGCAATGTAGAAAATAGTCAAAATAAAGAAAAACCCTTGAATGAGTAGGTGTTCTAAAACCTTTGACCGGTAGTGTATTTCTTTACTTTAGTGAGCCTTCTGCTGTGATGTAGCGTATTTGATGTGGAGACATTGTACTCGAATGTGTGAGCTGCAATTTACCTTGAGTAGGCTACCACCTCACTAGCAGGATGTGAAAGGGCCAATGGGATGTTTCTTTTTCATGGTATGACTGATTGTGTGAAAGTGGGGCAAAGTAAGAAGAAACCAGGGCCTATATCACGTCAAGTTTATTTGTCATATGCACAGGATACAAATGGTACACAGTATAGGCCTGCGGGTCTAAACAGAGATCATTGCGGCGCGATCGTTCAGACAGACATCTTTGGAAATGGTCATCTTTCTGCTTTGTATGCGTTAGCCTAGGTTTACCTATTGTATTAAAAGCACCCCTTTATCACATACACACACTCAGAATTCGTTGCTTTAAGTTCAGTATCCTTCCTCTCCTAGTTGGGCGTGCGAGATCAAGTGCTCCTACAGTATGTGTGGTCTAAATGAAACAAGTAATTTCTGGTAATTTAATATATTTCTTCTGTTATTTTTGCGCTTTTGATATTGTGTGTAGGGCAGAACATTGCTGGGACCATGGCTGGCAAGTGAGCTGTGTCACATAGGCTATGCTTAAAATAACATTGCCGGACTGCGGTTGGGTTCGGGACCAGTTCTTGCGGGAGAGGGTGGGAGTCAGAAAGAAATCCAGCAGGAGCGGGTGGGTGCGGAATGAAAAGCTGCGGGACGGGAGCTGGATGAAGAAATCAGTTCCGCGCAGACCTCTCGTACACAGTACAATTAAATGCTTACTTGCAGGTTCACCTCGCAACAATGCGACATAATAGGATAATAAGAACAGGCATAGCAGTTTCATCGCTGTCTCAATGACCATAGCCATAGACCTACTGTTTATTTTATGTAGGGTTAAGGCTGGAAATCTCAGAAAGTCTTTATTACTCAGACAGTGAAATAAGATACGGTTATCGAATGAATGGCAACGTAGGGCCTAATGCAAACGATATGTTATAGCTTTTGAAAACCTTACAATTGATCTATGGCCATTAGTAACGCACCCCAGATAATCCAATCAAACATTATTCTAAACTTTTGTTCGCAAACAAAAGATTTCCGATTGATCTTCTTTCATAATGTAGCAGAATCGCAAGCTAGCTCTACAATGGAACGGCGTGAAAACGGAGGAAAAATGTTTCTCCTTCTTCCTGTATGCTTCAAAACATGTTTTTCTCTGAGATGCGGCCTAACCTAATCATAGTAATTACTGTAAGACCAAGGTCATAGCAAAGTTACTCTAATTAGATTTCAATAAGACACAACTGGCTCCATTGAGAGGTCTGGCTCTTGTAGGAAGTCTTTCAGAATCTGAGGCAGCAACATCCACCCCCTCCAGCCAAGACTGAGACTCCACTGACTGACACTGACACATCTCTTCCTGTAAGGCCAGGTTAAAACATCAAAGAACATAGAGTTGTCATATAGAGGTAACTGCCAAAATATAGAAAATATAAACATAATGTGTCTTAATAGGGCATTGGGCCAACGAGCCGCCAGAACAGCTTCAATGCGCCTTGGCATAGATGTCTGGAACTCTATTGGAGGGATGCAACACCATTCTTCCACGAGAATTTCATTCATTTGATGGTTTGTTGAAGGTGGTGGAAAACGCTGTCTCAGGCGCCGCTCCAGAATCTCCCGTAAGTGTTCATTTTTTTGGGTTGAGATCTGGTGACTGAGACACACACACCCTTTAAACCCCCTATACTCCTTTGAGACCCCTCTTTCAAAGTCCCTGAGATCTCTTCTAGCCATGGTAGCCAAAATAATGGACAACTGGGCATTTTTATACATGACACTAAGCATGATGGGACGTTAATTGCTTAATTAACTCAGTAACCACACCTGTGTGGAAGCACCTGCTTTCAATATACTTTGTATCCCTCATTTACTCAAGTGTTTCCTTTATTTTGGCAGTTAAGATACCTGTAGATGAGGGCTGGGCGGTATATCATATTTTACGATATACCAGTATTGATGCACGGACCGGTTTTTACTTTACCTTATATAACGTTATTTTAATGTTTAGTTTGTTAAATGTGATACGCCGTGTGTAACGTCCATTTTTATAGTTTACTTCGCTACTTGTGTCATCTCTCTCTCTCCATGCCTGCCACAAAGACCTAGCCCCGCCCCCTGTCACTCAAGGAGCGCATTTGTTGTTCCTCGACCATGAGACACTTGCGTTCAGTCTGCATGGTCAATGCAGCACATTTTGTATTTTATTTAACTAGGCAAGTCAGTTAAGAACAAATTCTTATTTACAATGACGGCCTACCCCGGCCAAAACCGGACGACGCTGGGCCAATTGTGCACCACCCTATGGGACTCCCAATCATGGCCGTATTGTGATACAGCCTGGAATCTAACCAGGGTCTGTAGTGATGCCTCTAGCACTGAGATGCAGTGCCTTAGACCGCTGCGCCACTCGGGAGCCCACATCCAACAATGTTGATGGCAACGATGCTGTTTTCACTTTGCTTCTTAATGTAAATCCACTAGCGTTCTATAATTACACTTCGTTTGTGTTTCTTACATCGGCAAACAGCTAGTTTGTCTTTTCTTAGCAAGTTGGGCCTAAATCTTGTTAGCACCTAATGCTAATCGCTAGTTAGCTGGCTAGTTAGCTAATAAATGTACTGAGTCAGAGAAAACGTAACTAGCTATACAGCCTGATAATACCAGTGATGGTGTAGACCTAAATCAGCATGTTTGCAACAGTATCTTCTAAATCAAAGAGGAATAGGCAAAGTATATGAATATGTTAGCTACATGAAGTATCTAAGAGAACATTCAATGTAGCCAAAGATTATAGGGTCCCCGAGGAAACACTTGTCAACACTTTGAGTCCTACCCTGTCACAATAACTCCTGCTTGGCATTTTCATTCATTGTCTGGCTATTCGATTATTTGAGTTGTTTAAAATCAGCATCTCCCCAGAATGTGTCCTCCATACAGTTGTTAAACGTCATCACCGCTAATTGAGAATGTTATGCTATGAAATGCTGAACTGCAACCAATATGAGAGTAATCACAGGAAAATAATGACAGTTGTACTTTGTTTCTTACCATTCTATTAGTGGCATTATTTGTAATATGTTGAGAAGTATAAATATGTATTCAAAGTGCACACTATCTTCTAACTATAGAATTAGAATAATCATTATGTTTCCATGATTCCAACAGTTCACCCAAGTGTTTTGATCTAAATCGCAAGTCAAATTGCAATTGCAACATTTGGTTAAAAATAAGGCCTCGTTTTTTTTAGCCTATATCATGCAGCCCTACGTGGCAGTGTGGAAATGATCTCAAATGAGTTCAGGAAATTTTGGGGGTTGAAGTTTAATTGAACAGTATAAAACAATCAGAATGGAGAGCGACCCATTTGAAATCACTTAGAATGTATGTGTTGCCACCCTAGGGTCACGCACTACTCATAAAGCACATTTGGAACTTTTATTATTAAAAACATAAAATACCTTCAAAAATGTGAAAAATACCGTGATATGATATTTGGGCCATATCGTCCAGCCCTACTACCAAGCAGAGGATGGTGATGCAGACTGCAGGCACTGGATAAGAGCGCCTACTAAATGACTAAAATGTTAAATATAATAGGCCTATCACTGTGGAGATAGTGGTTTATTTTAACTCCAGCTGAACATGAACCATAACAGGATAAGACTTTGTCAGAATCCTTGTCAAGTCAGCTGTAATGGAATGTCCACTCCATACTTCTATCCCAGAAGGGTTTGCTCATCTGTTGCTTTATTTTTACACAACTTCCTCCCGGTCCCATGATCAAAGACTAGGCCTGTGTATGTGGAGGATCATAGAAGGACAACCTGCAATCTCCCATCTTTTCTCTTATGCAGTTAACTTCTTTGCTATTCTCGTTATGCCGCTAATGTTATCCCCTTTGCAACCCCTAGCAACAGCACAGTGCTATAAACTGTTGTCATCGGAAACGTCCGGGGTGAAAAGGGTCGCTGCTGTGTGACTCGCAATTCAATACAGGGTCTATTTCTTTAAGTGAATTCATTTATAGGGTCGATTTCTTTATGGGCTGTCAACTGGCTGTCAGCTGTAGGTGGGCCAGGGAGCCTGGGGAGCACTAACATTACACTGAGGGGAGAAACCTGGGCCTGGCTGTAAAAGTCAAACTGAATAATCGGCTGGCTTTTGGGTTCAAGTGGAGAAATGTGGGTTTCCTGCTCATAATATCAATGATCTTGAGGAAATCAGGACAAATGTAGAGCAAGGAACATCTCCACGGGAGAAGGACACGATTTCCATCTCTGAATTACATTTTTGTTGTGAGAGCCTGAAAAAGAAGCTTCAACAGTCTTCTAGCTCAGAGATTACACCACCAAAATAAATATATATATAATATTTTTAAGCCCAATGAAAGCTCCCCTCATATCCCAGAAGTGCCTCAGTAGAACTCCCTCTCTAGTAGATCGTCATGGGCCTCCCATCATAACACTGTGAAAATCGCAGGCCTCCCCTCTCACATGGTACCCCTGGCTATGTCCAGTCCTGAACTGGAGACTTGAGTCATCCTCCAGTGTCCCATGGTCATGGGGTGATGCCCCCCTTTAGGTGTGGAGAAATCCTAGGCTTCTTCGTCTACACATTGTTTGGCTTCCATCCTCCCCTGACTGACTGACTGTGGCCAGCCATGTCTGGGCTGGGTCTGCGCTGGAGAGTCATCATCCATCAAGCCAGTGTCTCATGATTCCTGTTTGGGCCCCTCCACCATGTGACACGGTGAGCAGGGAATAATCTACTGACTAGAGGCTGTTGAGTATTAACAACTTAAAGGAGCGTCTTTCTTTCTGTCTGACCACGGTGGCCGTTTGTGTTCAAACTCTGCTGGGCAGTGTTGAAATGAATGTCCGACACTGACGGTCCCGGTTTTGAGGGAATAAGAAAAACAAGAAGCTAAAGTAAGAGAGAAACACACACACACACTCCTTCCTTTGTCAGTTTAAACCCTTGCTTTCATCAGTAGCCTTAAGGGAGGGGAAAAAAGTATTTGATCCCCTGCTGATTTTGTACGTTTGCCCACTGACAAAGAAATGATCAGTCTATAATTTTAATGGTAGGTTTATTTGAACAGTGAGAGACAGAATAACAACAAAAAAATCCAGAAAAACGCATGTCAAAAATGTTATAAATTGATTTGAATTTTAATGAGGGAAATAAGTATTTGACCCCCTCTCAATCAGAAAGATTTCTGGCTCCCAAGTGTCTTTTTATACAGGTAACGAGCTGAGTTTAGGAGCACTCCCTTTAAGAGTGCTCCTAATCTCAGCTTGTTACCTGTATAAAAGACACCTGTCCACAGAAGCAATCAATCAATCAGATTCCAAACTCTCCACCATGGCCAAGACCAAAGAGCTCTCCAAGGATGTCAGGGACAAGATTGTAGACCTACACAAGGCTGGAATGGGCTACAAGACCATCGCCAAGCAGCTTAGTGAGAAGGTGACTACAGTTGGTGCGATTATTCGCAAATGGAAGAAACACAAAATAACTGTCAATCTCCCTCGGCCTGGGGCTCCATGCAAGATCTCACCTCGTGGAGTTGCAATGATCATGAGAACGGTGAGGAATCAACCCAGAACTACACGGGAGGATCTTGTCAATGATCTCAAGGCAGCTGGGACCATAGTCACCAAGAAAACAATTGGTAAGACACTACGCCGTGAAGGACTGAAAACCTGCAGCGCCCGCAATGTCCCCCTGCTCAAGAAAGCACATATACAGGCCCGTCTGAAGTTTGCCAATGAACATCTGAATGATTCAGAGGAGAACTGGGTGAAAGTGTTGAGGTCAGATGAGACCAAAATCGAGCTCTTTGGCATCAACTCAACTCGCCGTGTTTGGAGGAGGAACGCTGCCTATGACCCCAAGAACACCATCCCCACCGTCAAACATGGAGGTGGAAACATTATGCTTTGGGGGTGTTTTTCTGCTAAGGGGACAGGACAACTTCACCGCATCAAAGGGACGATGGACGGGGCCATATCCATCTTTTCAGCCAGGGCATTGAAAATGGGTCGTGGATGGGCATTCCAGCATGACGATGACACACGGCCAAGGCAACAAAGGAGTGGCTCAAGAAGAAGCACATTAAGGTCCTGGAGTGGCCTAGCCAGTCTCCAGACCTTAATCCCATAGAAAATCTGTGGAGGGAGCTGAAGGTTCGAGTTCCCAAACGTCAGCCTCAACCTTAATGACTTGGAGAAGATCTGCAAAGAGGAGTGGGACAAAATCCCTCCTGAGATGTGTGCAAACCTGGTGGCCAACTGCAAGAAACGTCTGACCTCTGTGATTGCCAATAAGGGTTTTCCCACCAAAGTACTAAGTCGTGTTTTGCAGAGGGGTCAAATACTTATTTCCCTCATTAAAATGCAAATCAATTTATAATATTTTTGACATGTTTTTCTGGATTTTTTTGTTGTTATTCTGTCTCTCACTGTTCAAATAAACCTACCATTAAAATTATAGACTGATCATTTCTTTGTCAGTTGGCAAACGTACAAAATCAGCAGGGGATCAAATACTTTTTTCCCTCACTGTATTTGGTTTAAGGAGTTTTACATTTACATTTTAGTCATTTAGCAGACGCTCTTATCCAGTGAATACAATTATTTATTTATTTATTTATTTATTTTATTTTTTATACTGGCCCCCGTGGGAATCGAACCCACAACCCTGACGTTGCAAACGCCATGCTCTATGAGTTCTATGTGTAGCTGGTAAGGTTAGAGTTGCCAGCTCTGGTTTCTTGAAATTAGCATTTCAGTTAAAGAGGGAGATGGCTATCTGCTGTTTGAATCATTACCCCCACTGAAAATAAATACCTAACTTGTAAATCTACAAAAAAAGTATTTAGTCAGCCACCAATAGTGCAATTTCTCCCACTTAAAAAGATGAGAGAGGCCTGTAATTTTCATCATAGGTATACGTCAACTATGACAGACAAAATGAGAAAAAAAAATCCAGAAAATCACATTGTAGGATTTTTAATGAATTTATTTGCAAATTATGGTGGAAAATAAGTATTTGGTCAATAACAAAAGTTTCTCAATACTTTGTTATATACCCTTTGTTGGCAATGACACAGGTCAAACGTTTTCTGTAAGTCTTCACAAGGTTTTCACACACTGTTGCTGGTATTTTGGCCCATTCCTCCATGCAGATCTCCTCTAGAGCAGTGATGTTTTGGGGATGTCGCTGGGCAACACGGACTTTCAACTCCCTCCAAAGAATTTCTATGGGGTTGAGATCTGGAGACTGGCTAGGCCACTCCAGGACCTTGAAATGCTTCTTACGAAGCCACTCCTTCGTTGCCCGGGCGGTGTGTTTGGGATCATTGTCATGCTGAAAGACCCAGCCACGTTTCATCTTCAATGCCCTTGCTGATGGAAGGAGGTTTTCACTCAAAATCTCATGATTCATGGCCCCATTCATTCTTTCCTTTACACGGATCAGTCGTCCTGGTCCCTTTGCAGAAAAACAGCCCCAAAGCATGATGTTTCCACCCCCATGCTTCACAGTAGGTATGGTGTTCTTTGGATGCAACTCAGCATTCTTTGTCCTCCAAACACGACGAGTTGAGTTTTTACCAAAAAGTTCTATTTTGGTTTCATCTGACCATATGACATTCTCCCAATCCTCTTCTGGATCATCCAAATGCACTCTAGCAAACTTCAGACGGGCCTGGACATGTACTGGCTTAAGCAGGGGGACACGTCTGGCACTGCAGGATTTGAGTCCCTGGCGGCGTAGTGTGTTACTGATGGTAGGCTTTGTTACTTTGGTCCCAGCTCTCTGCAAGTCATTCACTAGGTCCCCCCGTGTGTTTCTGGGATTTTTGCTCACTGTTCTTGTGATCATTTTGACCCCACGGGGTGAGATCTTGCGTGGAGCCCCAGATCGAGGGAGATTATCAGTGGTCTTGTATGTCTTCCATTTCCTAATAATTGCTCCCACAGTGGATTTCTTCAAACCAAGCTGCTTACCTATTGCAGATTCAGTCTTCCCAGCCTGGTGCAGGTCTACAATTTTGTTTCTGGTGTCCTTTGACAGCTCTTTGGTCTTGGCCATAGTGGAGTTTGGAGTGTGACTGTTTGAGGTTGTGGACAGGTGTCTTTTATACTGATAACAAGTTCAAACAGGTGCCATTAATACAGGTAACGAGTGGAGGACAGAGGAGCCTCTTAAAGAAGAAGTTACAGGTCTGTGAGAGCCAGAAATCTTGCTTGTTTGTAGGTGACCAAATACTTATTTTCCACCATAATTTGCAAATAAATTCATTAAAAATCCTACAATGTGATTTTCAGGATTTTTTTCCTCAATTTGTTTGTCATAGTTGACGTGTACCTATGATGAAAATTACAGGCCTCTCATCTTTTTAAGTGGGAGAACTTGCACAATTGGTGGCTGACTAAATGCATTTTTCCCCCACTGTATATGGAGAGGCAGTAGCAGTGCGTGGGTAAAATCACTGGGAAAGCCAAGCCAGAAAAAACAAAAAGCCATATTACAAACCTATGTGTTGTGATAATTGCGTTGTTTGCTCTATTTACATTTACGTCATTTAGCAGACGCTCTTATCCAGAGCGACTTACAGTTAGTGAGTGCCTACATTTTCATACTGGCACCCCGTGGGAATCGAACCCACAACCCTGGCGTTGCAAGCGTCATGCTCAACCAACTGAGCTACACGGGACTCTATAACCTATTAGTTCATATGCCTTGACACCGTGATATGTAGGCCTAAGGCCGAGACGACAATAAGAAGACAGTAGCAGAATAAATTCAACCACACCTTTGTTTCATTACAAAACCGGAGAGCTTTGTGGAGTCCACAAAGCATATTGCATGTAACAAACCGTTACATGACCTACAGCATGGTCAATCAAGTCAATGTTTCCGACTATTGATTTAGAACACCGGAGAGTTACCGCAAATAGCAAACAAAACAGGAGCTGGCTCCACTATTCCACCACCATTTCAACATCCTCAAATCACCTATGCTTACTCTAATACAGTGACAACTAAAATATACCAAAGACAATTAAGTCCAATCAACATAAGCTAAATATGTGGCTGTCCATGGTACTGATTTCTGTGTGTGTGTAGATGTTTTTCAACGTGTTGACTCACCTTACTTTGTAGAGAAACGCCAATGCCATCCTCATCTCTTTCATGTTGCCGAACCGGTCTATGACTCAGTCATACAGCACACGCTTTTAGTTTTTGTTGTCCTAGGCTACCTGGCTAAAATGCTTGCTCGCTAGCCTAACTTCCTTTCATGGGCAATGATGAGCCAGCTAGTTAACATTAGCCTATTACATCTAGCTACATATTGAACTTCCATCCTCTCAGGCCAGAGGCACAGTGTATGAATTTATGGTTGGATCAGAATCACCGTTATAATCATTGGCCAGTACGGATAATTGAATAAAACCACAAGTCCAAATCCCTATCTCCATCCATGGCTAATTTAGGAAAGGGACCATTTTAGCTGGCTAGCTAGCCACCGGAGACAAGAACACAACGAGATGCAACAATTAAAGTTTTTTTTCTGTCTGACGTTTGGCTTGATGTGATGTAATTGATGTGAAGCCAAATCCAAACTGGCTACCCTTGACACCCTTCTTTTTTTTTTTTGGGTGCGCCAGGACCTTTCTCAGTTGAGCTCACTCAGTTTAGCTCAAAGCTGATTGGCTATTATTGTATACTTTTTTATCAAGGGAGGCCAAATGCTCGCTGGCTTCCTTTGCATTCAATGCTACAGGTGGCAACAGTACCATACTCTTTTTGACCAGACAGCATCAGATAGATGGGCTGCACATACAGAGACAGAGGGGTGCTGTTTTGCTCGCTCTGATGCTTTTTCTGGTGAGATACATTCAGCCTCCTGTGAATTGAAAGAAAATTATGGAACACAGAGAGATGGAAGATAAATTATTTAATGTTTTATTTTTTTCTTGGTCATTTTTGGGGGGGGTAGTCTGGCTTCCCTTGGCATCCATGAATACACACCACTGTGGAGAAGCTGCATGGATTCAATAACAGTTATTACTATAGTTCCTCTAATATTAAAACAAATTGTAAAGTTCTATTTGTTGGTAAGGAAGTGTGACTACTCGACCTACAGGGTGCTTTTGTTATACCCCTGAAAGGGGGAAATATATAAATAAATCCGGCTTCAAGTCAACAGTAATGAGTGACTGATGCTGCTCCGTGCTCCCATATAAGAATTCCTAGGTATAACCAATCAAACTCAGATCAGACATCACTAGAGCACACAGATTGTATTATCAACATTCAGATAAATGAATAGCATACACTGAACGAAAATATAAACGCAGCATATAAAGTGTTGGTCCCATGTTTCATGAGCTGAAATTAAAGTTCCCAGAAATGTTCCATACACACAAAAAGCTTATTTCTCTCAATATGTTTTGCACAAATATTTTTACATCCATGTTAGTGAGCATTTCTTCTTTGCCAAGAAGCTGATTGTACAGCATGATCATTACACAGGTGCACCTTGTGCTGGGAACAATAAAAGGCCACTCTAAAATGTGCAGTTTTGTCACACAACACAATGCCACAGATGTCTCAAGTTTTGAGGGAGCGTGCAATTGGCATGCTGACTGTAGGATTGTCCACCAGAGCTGTTGCCAGAGAATTTGTTTATTTTTCTACCATAAGCCAGCTCCAACGTCGCTTTAGATTATTTGGCAGTATGTCCAACCGGCCTCACAACCGCAGACCACGAGTGTGGCGTTGTGTGGGCGAGCAGTTTGCTGATGTCAACATTGTGAACAGAGTGCCCCATGGTGGGGTTATGGTATGGGCAGGCAATAGCTACGGACAACGAACAAAATTGCATTTTATTGATGGCAATTTGAATGCACAGAGATACTGTGATGAGATCCTGAGGCCCATTGTAGCGCCATCACCTCATGTTTCAGCATGGTAATGCACGGCCCCATGTCGCAAGGATCTATACACAATTCCTGGAAGCTGAAAATGTCCCAGTTCTTCCATGGGCTGCATACTCACCCGGACATGTCACCCATTGAGCATGTTTGGGATGCTCTGGATCGACGTGTACGACAGCGTGTTCCAGTTCTCGCCAATATCCAGCAACTTCGCACAGCCATTGAAGAGGAGTGGGACAACATAACACAGGCCACAATCAACAGTCTGAACAACTCTATGCGAAGGAGATGTGTCGCGCTGCATGAGGTCCAGCCAGAGCCCAGACTTGAACCCGATCAAACATCTCTGGAGAGACCTGAAAATAGCTGTGCAGCAACGCTCCCCATCCATCCTGACAGAGCTTGAGAGGATCTGCAGAGAAGAATGAAACATATTTCAATCAGATTGTCTTTAGTCAGTTTAAACAATACTCCTTTCACTTCCATGTGCATATCCTTTAATAGCAGAAAGGTTGACTACAACTCTTTAAATGAAGGTTCCCTTTTACTGAATGGGCCTTGCTGCTCCCTGATATTCACTCTGACCTCAGTTTGCACGCACTCCTTTTCCAGTGTCTGTCGAACTGCCACCTTAGCCGCCTGTCACACTCTGTCTGCCTGAGTTGGTTTTGAAGATGAATGTCATTTGAGGGGTCTTCCTATCTTGTGGTAACGATGTAGCTAGCTTCGGCTATAGGAATTCCTCGGTATAACCAATGAAACTCAGATCAGACATAACTAGAGCACATAGATCGTATTATCAACATTCAGATAAATGAAAAGCATATTACTTACTGGGACACATTATCCTGTATTATTGTTTTGTTATTATTAATGCACATTTCATTTTATCACACTTTCCCTTTAAGATGATGCGTGGCCGACTTTTACTTCGTATTTTAATGCATATGTATGAAAGTAGGCTGGTTTATACACGCATAGGCGTGTGTGTGTGTCCTCTGTAATGTTCTTATTGAGTGATGCAGGCTTTGGTGTGTGTGTGTGCATGCACCTGCTTCTTGTAAGGAACTTGGTGAATGGAAGCACTCACTGTAAGGCCTCATTGTAACCTGAATATTTGTATCACAGCCTTGCCATACTGTAACAGACTTTGATCCACATATTTCACTGGTAGAATATGTTCTATAGTTCACAATCCTACACAGATGGTTGCTAGAACACACATGGCTCTTACAAAGACAAATATGATTTGACAAATCCAAGATTCCTATAACAATGGCAGAACCTTTCTCCATTCAAACCAAGGTCCTTCCTTCCTTACCACCCTCAACTTTAGTGTGACACAATACAGACACTGACAGCACTACAGCCAAGCACCATGGGAAAAGAACGCTAAGGCTATGCGCTGAAACAGTTGAAAAAGAAAAGGAAAGCCGCACACTCTAGGAGCTCAGATGCAATAATTTAATATCCTAATAACCAACGTTTCGACAGACAAGCTGTCTTCATCAGGGTATAATGACAAACACTGCGGGTCACTAGTTTATATAGTGTCAAAGGACACACGCAGGTGTCTGTAATCATGGCCAGAAAATCTTAAGTGTTATTACATACATGTGGTCCTCTGTAGCTCAGCTGGTAGAACACGTCGCTTGTAACGGCAAGGTAGTGGGTTCGATCCCCGGGACCACCCATACACAAAAAAAATTATGCACGCATGACTGTAAGTCGCTTTGGATAAAAGCGTCTGCTAAATGGCATATTATTATTATTATTATTATTATTATACAGCCGGGAAGAGCTATTGGATATCAGAGCGCCGTCAACTTACCAGCACTGCGACCAGGAATACGACTTTCCCGAATACGACTTTGTCCGCACCATCCAGGGCATTTGAACTGATTCCAGAGGCCGACCCAAAACAATGCTGCCGGAGGAGAGGGAGCCGGAGCGGTCTCCTAGTCAGACTTAGGAGGAGCACATACCACCCATCGCTTCCAAGTATATTACTCGCTAATGTCCAGTACCTAGACAACAAAGTTGACGAGATCAGGGCAAAGGTTGCTTTCCAGAGAGACATTAGGGATTGTAACATACTGTGTTTCACAGAAACTTGACTCTCTCTGGATATACTGTCCCCGTCCATACAGCCATCTGGGTTCAGTACATCGCGCCGACAGGAATAAACTAGGGCTGTCAAATGATTAAAATTTTTAATCAAATTAATCAGAATTTTCAGTGGATTAATCATGATTAATCACTATTTGCAATTACACCTGAATCCTAACCATTTTTTTTCTGAAATGCATACCAAAAGATAAATAACAGGACACAGATACATAATTTTCATATTATGTCTGTTTATTAACACAGCCAAATAATGGTGTTTTAAATCAAGCTGAAACATACTACACACCATAATATTTGTCTTTGTAATGTTCCATCACTTCCTCTTTGGCATTCCGCTTAACCAGGATGTACAATTTACAGTATTCAATTGAACAGAAAGCAATAAATGTAGTCAAATCATAACAGTGACCTACCACATTTTTGCACAATTTGAGTCATCTGTGGAAAAAAACATTTTCAATAAAACTTTTAAATCAAACCAAAGAACAATCTTTTACCTTTTCCTCCATTCTTTAATCCAGTTGCTCAAAAAAATCCAGTTGCTAACTACTATAACATGTTGCACTGAAACTGGTCTTTTTGTTTGAACATCACCTTTCAAATCTACTGAGCTTCATCATCTTTCAGCCAGTTGCTGAGGCAAACTAACTTGTTCACATTTTCTGAAAGTAAAGCTGACCTTTTCTTGTTCACAATGTGACCTGCAACTGAGAAAAGTCGTTCACAGGGAACAGTGGTTGCAGGAGTGGCTAGATATCAAATTATCTGAGGTTGATTTTGTTAATTGCCTGCAAACATTCAGCGTGGTCTGGCGCAAACCACTTGCTGAATCTGACGGCCCAGCAAACGCATGTTTGGCGTTGACATGGTACTTCAAGCTTGAACAGCTCCGGTGAAATTGAAACTCCTTCTTACAAATCTTGCAAATAACCTTGTACTTGTTAACTGTACCATCATCATTCTTTTTATATTTGAATCCGTCAATAGGCCCACTTTGCTCACCTTGCTCCATCTCGCCTCTAGCTCCCAACCACTTTCCTGACCTGAATAATTTGTCACACTGCGCATGCGTGAAATGCGTTAAAAAAATTGACGTAATTAACAGCAAACAACTAATTAACGTCGTTAACGCGCTATTTTTGACAGCCCTAGAATAAACATATTTCCGAGAAGAAGAAGGGTGGGGGGGGGGTATGTTTCATGATTAACGACTCATGGTGTAATTGTAACATAACAGGAGCTCAAGTCATTTTGTTCACCTGACCTAGAATTCCTCACAATCAAATGCCAACCATATTATCTCCCAAGATAACTTTCTTCGGTTATAGTCACGGTTGTGTATATCCCCCCTCAAGCCGATACCACGACGGCCCTCAAGGAACTTCGCTGGACTTTATGCAAACTGGAAACCATATATCCAGAGGCTGCATTTATTGTAGCTGGGGATTTTAACAAAGCAAATTTGAGAAAAAGGCCACCTAAATTCTATCAGCATAGTGACTGTAGCACTCGCCCTGGGAAAACACTGGACCATTGTTACACTAATTTCCACGATGCAAACAAGGCCCTCCCCCGCTCTCCTTTCGGCAAATCTGACCACGACTCCATTTTGCTCCTCCCTTCCTATAGGCAGAAACTCAAACAGGAAGCACCCGTGCTTAGGACCAATCGGAATCCACGCTTCAAGATTGTTTTGATCACGCGGACTGGGATATGTTCCGGGTAGCCTCTGAGAATAATATAGACGTATACGGTGATTCGGTGAGTGGGTTTATAAGGAAGTGTATAGGAGATGTCATACCCACTGTGACTATTAAAACCTACACTAACCAGAAACCGTGGATAGATGGCAGCATTTGCGAAAAACTGAAAGCACGAACCACTGCATTTAACCATGGCAAGGTGACGGGGAATATGGCAGAATAAAAACAGTGGTCATTCCCTCCGCAAGGCAGTCAAACCGGCAAAACGTCAATATGGAGACAAAGTGGAGTCGCAATTCAACGACTCAGACACGAGACGTATGTGGCAGGGTTTACTGACAATCACGGACTACAATAGGAAAACCAGCCACGTCGCGGACACCGACGTCTTGCTGCCAGACAAGCTAAACAAGTTCTTTGCCTGCTTTGAGGATAACATGGTGCCACCGACGCAGCCAGCTACCAAGGACTGTGGGCTCTCCTTCTCCGTGGCCGACGTGAGTAAGACATTTAAACGTGTTAACCCTCGCAAGGCTGCCGGCCCAGATGGCAATCCTAGCCACGTCCTAAGAGCATGCGCAGACAAGCTGGCTGGTGTGTTTACGGACACATTCAATCTCTCCCTATCCCAGTCTGCTGTCCCCACATGATTCAAGATGGCCACCATTGTTTCTATACCCAAGAATGCAAAGGTAACTGAACTAAATGACTATCGCCCCGTAGCACTCACTGTCATCATGAAGTGCTTTTAGAGACTAGTCAAGGATCATATCACCTCCACCTTACCTGTCACACTGGACCCACTTCAATTTGCTTACCGCCCCAATAGGTCCACAGACGACGCAATCGCCATCACACTGCACACTGCCCAATCCCATCTGGACAAGAGGAATACCCATGTAAGAATGCTGTTCATTGACTATAGCTCAGCATTCAACTCCATAGTACCCTCCAAGCTCATCATTAAGCTTGAGGCCCTGGGTCTCAACCCCGACCTGTGCAATTGGGTCCTGAACTTCCTGACGGGCCGCCCCCAGGTGGTGAAGGTAGGAAACCTCTCCACTTCGCTGATCCTCAACACTGGGTCCCCACAAGGGTGCGTGCTCAGCCCACTCGTGTACTCCCTGTTCACCCATGACTGCATAGCCATGCACGCCTCCAACTCAATCATCAAGTTTGCAGACAACACAACAGTAGTAGGCTTGATTACCAACAACGATAAGACAGCCTACAGGGAGGAGGTGAGGGCGCTTGGAGTGTGGTGTCAGGAATATAACCTCACTCAACGTCCACAAAACAAAGATGTTCGTGGAATTCGGCAAACAGCAGAGGGAGTACCCCCCCTATCCACATCGACGGGACAGCAGTGGAGAAGGTGGAAAGCTTCAAGTTCCTCGGCGTACATATCACTGACAAACTGAAATGGTCCACCCACGCAGACAGTGTGGTGAAGAAGGCGCAACAGAGCCTCTTCAACCTCAGGAGGCTGAACAAATTTGGCCTGTCACCTAAAACCCTCACAAACTTTTACAGATGCACAATTGAGAGCATCCTGTCGGCTGTATCACTGCCTGGTAAGGCAACTGCACCGCCCACTACCTGCCCTCCAGGACACCTACAGCACCCGATGTCACAGGAAGGCCAAAAAGATAATTAAGGACAACTACCACCCGAGCCACTGCCTGTTCACCCCGCTATCATCCAGAAGGCGAGGTCAGTACAGGTGCATCAAAGCTGGGACCGAGAGACTGAAAAACAGCTTCTATCTCAAGGCCATCAGACTGTTAAACAGCCATCACTAGCACAGAGAGGCTGCTGCCTACATACAGACTTGAAAATCACTGGCCACTTTAATAAATGGAACACTAGTCACTTTAATAATGGCACTTTAATAATGTTTACATATCTTGCATTACCCATCTCATATGTACAGTTGAAGTCGGAAGTTTACATACACTTAGGTTGGAGTCATTAAAACTCATTTTTCAACCACTCCACAAATTTCTTGTTAACAAACTATAGTTTTGGCAAGTCGGTTAGGACATCTATTTTGTGCATGACACAAGTAATTTTTCCAACAATTGTTTACAGACAGATTATTTCACTTATAATTCACTGTATCACAATTCCAGTGGGTCAGAAGTTTACATACACTAAGTTGACTGCCTTTAAACAGCTTGGAAAATTCCAGAAAATTATATCATGGCTTTAGAAGCTTCTAATAGGCTAATTGACATCATTGTGGATGTATTTCAAGGCCTACCTTCAAACTCAGTGCCTCTTTGCTTGACATCATGGGAAAATCAAAATAAATCAGCTAAGACCTCTGAAAGAATATTGTAGAACTCCACAGGTCTGGTTCATCCTTGGGTGCAATTTCCAAACGCCTGAAGGTACCACGTTCATCTGTACAAACAATAGTACACAAGTATAAACACCATGTGACCACGCAGCCGTCATACCGCTCAGGAAGGAGACGTGTTCTGTCTCCTAGAGATGAACGTACTTTGGTGCGAAAAGTGCAAATCAATCCCAGAACAACAGCAAAGGACCCTGTGAAGATGCTGGAGGAAACGGGTACAAAAGTATCTATATCCACAGTAAAACGAGTCCTATATCGACATAACCTGAAAGGCCACTCAGCAAGGAAGAAGCCACTGCTCCAAAACCGCCATAAAAAAGCCAGACTACGGTTTGCAACTGCACATGGGGACAAAAATCGTACTTTTTGGATTAAGGTCCTATGGTCTGATGAACAAAAATAGAACTGTTTGGCCATAATGATCATCGTTATGTTTGGAGGAAAAAGGGTGTAACTTGCAAGCCGAAGAACACCATCCCAACTGTGAAGCACGGGGGTGGCAGCATCATGCTGTGGGGGTGCTTTGCTGCAGGAGGGACTGGTGCACTTCACAAAATAGAGATGGCATCATGAGGAAGGAACATTATGTGTATATATTGAAGCAAAATCTCAAGACATCAGTCAGGAAGTTAAAGCTTGGTCGCAAATGGGTCTTCCAAATGGACAATGACCCCAAGCATACTTTAAAAAGTTGTGGCAAAATGGCTTAAGGACAACAAAGTCAAGGTATTGGAGTGGCCTTCACAAAGCCCTGACCTCAATCCTATAGAACATTTGTTTGACAGAACTGAAAAAGCGTGTGCGAGCAAGGAAGCCTACAAACCTGACTCAGTTACACCAGCTCTGTCAGGAGGAATGGGCCAACATTCACCCAATTTATTGTGGGAAGCTTGTGGAAGGCTACCCGAAAAGTTTGACCCAAGTTAAACAATTTAAAGGCAATGCTACCAAATACTAATTGAATGTATGTAAACTTCTGACCCACTGGGAATGTGATGAAATAAATAAAAGCTTAAATAAATAATTCTCTACTATTATTCTGACATTTCACATTCTTAAAATAAAGTGGTGATCCTAACTAAGACTTGGAATTTTTACTACGATTTAAATCTCAGTAATTGTGAAAAACTGAGTTTAAATGTATTTGGCTAAGGTGTATGTAAACTTCCGACTTCAACTGTATATACAGTATATACAGTATTCTATACTATCTATTGCGTCTTAGCCTATGCCACTCTGATAATGACATTGCTCATCCATATATTTATATATTCTTATTCCATTCCTTTACTTAGATTTGTGTGTATTAGGTTTTTGTTGTGGAACTGTTAGATATTACTTGCTTGATATTGCTGCACTGTCGGAACTAGAAGCACAAGCATTTCGCTAAACTCGCAATAACATCTGCTAACCATGTGCATGTGACCAATACATGTGACATACATCAATACATTTGATTTACTACATACAGTACAGCAAGGCTACGGCTCTCTCCACACACTACAGCACAGCTCTGTGTTGGTACATACAGCTGTAGCTCTCTACTCTCTCTGTACAGTAAGTGTTGGTACATACAACTGTAGCTCTCTACTCTCTCTGTACAGTAACAGTGTTGGTACATACAACTGTAGCTCCCTACTCTCTCTGTACAGTAACAGTGTTGGTACATACAGGTGTAGCTCCCTACTCTCTCTGTACAGTAACAGTGTTGGTACATACAGCTGTAGCTCCCTACTCTCTCTGTACAGTAACAGTGTTGGTACATACAGCTGTAGCGCCCTACTCTCTCTGTACAGTAAGTGTTGGTACATACAACTGTAGCTCTCTACTCTCTCTGTACAGTAAGTGTTGGTACATACAGCTGTAGCTCCCTACTCTCTCTGTACAGTAAGTGTTGGTACATACAACTGTAGCTCCCTACTCTCTGTACAGTAACAGTGTTGGTCCATACAGCTGTAGCTCCCTACTCTCTCTGTACAGTAACAGTGTTGGTACATACAGCTGTAGCTCCCTACTCTCTCTGTACAGTAACAGTGTTGGTACATACAGCTGTAGCGCCCTACTCTCTCTGTACAGTAACAGTGTTGGTACATACAACTGTAGCTCCCTACTCTCTGTACAGTAACAGTGTTGGTCCATACAGCTGTAGCTCCCTACTCTCTCTGTACAGTAACAGTGTTGGTACATACAGCTGTAGCTCCCTACTCTCTCTGTACAGTAAGTGTTGGTACATACAGCTGTAGCTCCCTACTCTCTCTGTACAGTAACAGTGTTGGTCCATACAGCTGTAGCTCCCTACTCTCTCTGTACAGTAAGTGTTGGTACATACAGCTGTAGCTCTCTACTCTCTCTGTACAGTAACAGTGTTGGTACATACAGCTGTAGCGCCCTACTCTCTCTGTACAGTAACAGTGTTGGTCCATACAGCTGTAGCTCCCTACTCTCTCTGTACAGTAAGTGTTGGTACATACAGCTGTAGCTCCCTACTCTCTCTGTACAGTAACAGTGTTGGTACATACAGCTGTAGCTCCCTACTCTCTCTGTACAGTAACAGTGTTGGTACATACAGCTGTAGCTCCCTACTCTCTCTGTACAGTAACAGTGTTGGTACATACAGGTGTAGCTCCCTACTCTCTCTGTACAGTAACAGTGTTGGTACATACAGCTGTAGCTCCCTACTCTCTCTGTACAGTAACAGTGTTGGTACATACAGCTGTAGCTCCCTACTCTCTCTGTACAGTAACAGTGTTAGTACATACAGCTGTAGCGTCCTACTCTCTCTGTACAGTAACAGTGTTGGTCCATACAGCTGTAGCTCCCTACTCTCTCTGTACAGTAAGTGTTGGTACATACAGCTGTAGCTCTCTACTCTCTCTGTACAGTAACAGTGTTGGTACATACAGCTGTAGCGCCCTACTCTCTCTGTACAGTAACAGTGTTGGTCCATACAGCTGTAGCTCCCTACTCTCTCTGTACAGTAAGTGTTGGTACATACAGCTGTAGCTCCCTACTCTCTCTGTACAGTAACAGTGTTGGTACATACAGCTGTAGCTCCCTACTCTCTCTGTACAGTAACAGTGTTGGTACATACAGCTGTAGCTCCCTACTCTCTCTGTACAGTAACAGTGTTGGTACATACAACTGTAGCTCCCTACTCTCTCTGTACAGTAACAGTGTTGGTACATACAGCTGTAGCTCTCTACTCTCTCTGTACAGTAAGTGTTGGTACATACAGCTGTAGCACCCTACTCTCTCTGTACAGTAACAGTGTTGGTACATACAGCTGTAGCTCCCTACTCTCTCTGTACAGTAAGTGTTGGTACATACAGCTGTAGCTCTCTACTCTCTCTGTACAGTAACAGTGTTGGTACATACAACTGTAGCTCCCTACTCTCTCTGTACAGTAACAGTGTTGGTACATACAGCTGTAGCTCCCTACTCTCTCTGTACAGTAAGTGTTGGTACATACAGCTGTAGCTCTCTACTCTCTCTGTACAGTAACAGTGTTGGTACATACAGGTGTAGCTCCCTACTCTCTCTGTACAGTAACAGTGTTGGTACATACAGGTGTAGCTCCCTACTCTCTCTGTACAGTAACAGTGTTGGTACATACAGCTGTAGCGCCCTACTCTCTCTGTACAGTAACAGTGTTGGTACATACAACTGTAGCGCCCTACTCTCTCTGTACAGTAACAGTGTTGGTACATACAGGTGTAGCTCCCTACTCTCTCTGTACAGTAAGTGTTGGTACATACAGCTGTAGCTCTCTACTCTCTCTGTACAGTAACAGTGTTGGTACATACAACTGTAGCTCCCTACTCTCTCTGTACAGTAACAGTGTTGGTACATACAGCTGTAGCTCCCTACTCTCTCTGTACAGTAAGTGTTGGTACATACAGCTGTAGCTCTCTACTCTCTCTGTACAGTAACAGTGTTGGTACATACAGGTGTAGCTCCCTACTCTCTCTGTACAGTAACAGTGTTGGTACATACAGGTGTAGCTCCCTACTCTCTCTGTACAGTAACAGTGTTGGTACATACAGCTGTAGCTCCCTACTCTCTCTGTACAGTAACAGTGTTGGTACATACAGCTGTAGCTCTCTACTCTCTCTGTACAGTAACAGTGTTGGTACATACAGGTGTAGCTCCCTACTCTCTCTGTACAGTAAGTGTTGGTACATACAGCTGTAGCGCCCTACTCTCTCTGTACAGTAACAGTGTTGGTACATACAGCTGTAGCTCCCTACTCTCTCTGTACAGTAACAGTGTTGGTACATACAGCTGTAGCGCCCTACTCTCTCTGTACAGTAACAGTGTTGGTACATACAACTGTAGCGCCCTACTCTCTCTGTACAGTAACAGTGTTGGTACATACAACTGTAGCGCCCTACTCTCTCTGTACAGTAACAGTGTTGGTACATACAGCTGTAGCTCCCTACTCTCTCTGTACAGTAACAGTGTTGGTACATACAGCTGTAGCTCCCTACTCTCTCTGTACAGTAACAGTGTTGTTACATACAGCTGTAGCTCCCTACTCTCTCTGTACAGTAACAGTGTTGGTACATACAGCTGTAGCTCCCTACTCTCTCTGTACAGTAACAGTGTTGGTACATACAGCTGTAGCGCCCTACTCTCTCTGTACAGTAACAGTGTTGGTACATACAGCTGTAGCTCCCTACTCTCTCTGTACAGTAACAGTGTTGGTACATACAGCTGTAGCTCCCTACTCTCTCTGTACAGTAACAGTGTTGGTACATACAGCTGTAGCTCCCTACTCTCTCTGTACAGTAACAGTGTTGTTACATACAGCTGTAGCGCCCTACTCTCTCTGTACAGTAACAGTGTTGGTACATACAGCTGTAGCTCTCTACTCTCTCTGTACAGTAAGTGTTGGTACATACAGCTGTAGCTCCCTACTCTCTCTGTACAGTAACAGTGTTGGTACATACAGCTGTAGCGCCCTACTCTCTCTGTACAGTAACAGTACAGTGTAGCGCCCAGCTGGACAGTCTGAACTGGATTAGCGGCTTGCTGTAATCTGGGACACTGCAGATTATGCCTGCTTCCATCTCACGGGCCTGCCCTATCCCGGGCACGTCATGTGACCAACCAACAAATGGAACCTCGTTTTTCCTTATGACAAGATGGATGGGGAAGGGGCGACAGAGGGACCAGGGCTGTATACTAGACCTGGAAGCTCATCATCACAGAAGAGCTCCTGCATGCCATAAACGCTAGCATAGCCTAGCATCTTTATGGTATTTTCTTTTAAAAACCTCCTGAGTGTGCAGAATCAGAAACTGTGGATGTGTGGATGATGGCAGCAATCCACCAGTGACCTTTGAGATTATTTACAACAGAGAAGCCTAGCTACCGGGGGACTGGGGAGTGCCTGACTACTGACTGTGGTGGTTGGTGATTGCAGTGTCGGCAGAGAGCGAAGGGTAAAGGGAAGGTAACTCATTAACACCACAGAACGACTGTCGTGACGCCATCTCGGCCTACCTGAATGACTGCTTGTCATGTAAGCCTGCAGCAGAAAGACCAACCCAGAGACCGACAGACAGGCTAGGAGGCTGACCGCAAAACACACACACACACACTGTCACATACTGACACACACTGTCACTCACACGACACAGGAGCACCGTGCGTCTACCAGACCAATAGACAGGAGAGGACAATCGGAGTGAGCTGTGGCCCAGCTGCACGCACCCTAGCACATGTAGGCAATCAGCGGCTGCAGCGACGGCGACCTGAGTCATTGTAGTGGGAGTCTAGCCAGCCTCCTAACCCAGCCTGGAGCCACTTCACCCAGCCAGGCAACAGCCATGGACCCTCTGGAGCAGGAATACAAGTCGCCGTTTGACTTTGAGCAGGGGGTGAATACCAGCTACCTCTATTTGTCCCCCAGTGTCAATGTAACACCACCGGGCTCACCGCAAGTGACTGTCAGAGCCAGAGGTAACCAGAGGAGTGTGTGGGGGAGTGAGTGAAGTTTGTATTTGTACTGGGGTGTGGATAGGGTGTTTGGAAAGGGAACGAGAGAGGAGGGGGGGAGGGGGGCGGCATGTGAGAGAGAGAACGAGCATTTGAGTTTCTTGATTTATGTGGGCAGGGGGTATTGTGTGTGCATGGGTGTGTCTTTCCGTGTGTGTGTGTGTGTGACTGTGTACTGTTGCTGTCACATCCTGACCTGTTTCATAAGAGGAGCTGTCTGAGGCAGATGTCAAACAGAGTGATGGATGGGTGTGTGGTTTGGTTGGTTGGTTGCTAGGGGTTGAGCTCTGACAAGACCACACTGAAAACACTCCTAGAAGAAACCTAAAATGGGTTTATCAAACCTTGAGTGGTTTTGGATTGTCGTGCTGTCATCAGAGGAGCTTGGTCAAGCCATGACAAGTACTGAACAAAGCTGGTACCACAGCCAAAGCCCTTTAAACAAATATTGGTCAAAAAATATATAACAAAGAGTTACATGACTCTTAACTATGCTGGCTGTCCCATCATTACTAGTTACAAATAACCTACAGCAATATAATTAACTTACACTGGCCACTGTAAATAATACAAAAAAATGCAAATGACTTAATGTTAAGTTCAATTACTATTAATTTAACAATTAAAAAACCCTTTTGGCTTGTTATACTAACAGGCTAATTATACGCTGCCAAGCCATGCCATTCTGATGGGATTAACCCCAGTTCCCAACAGACATGCCTCATTAAAGTAGTGGCCTTTATTTTTTGGACATGGCTCCCTTCACGTTCTCTCTTTACTCACCCTCTTCTGAACCATGATGATGATGATGATGTAGCCTATCTCTGCATCATATTTCTGAACAGCTGAAATACAAAAACCATGTGGCGATTTGAACGAACATTCCCAAAAATAGTTATTGAGGCTATACAACCTTCTCTGTCTGTTGGACATTGCAGTTGCACAAGCAGGAGGCAGTACCTACACATTGCATTGGAGCAAAAACAATCAGCGTTTTGTGTGACGTAGGCTAATCTTTATAGTTGCTGCCATATCATTGGCTAATCTTTACAGTGGGGAAAAAAGTTAGTTAGTCAGCCACCAATTGTGCAAGTTCTCCCACTTAAAAAGATGAGAGAGGCCTGTAATTTTTATCATAGGTACACGTCAACTATGACAGACAAATTGAGATTTTTTTTCTCCAGAAAATCACATTGTAGGATTTTTAATGAATTTATTTGCAAATTATGGTGGAAAATAAGTATTTGGTCACCTACAAATAAGCAAGATTTCTGGCTCTCACAGACCTGTAACTTCTTCTTTAAGAGGCTCCTCTGTCCTCCACTCGTTACCTGTATTAATGGCACCTGTTTGAACTTGTTATCAGTATAAAGGACACCTGTCCACAACCTCAAACAGTCACACTCCAAACTCCACTATGGCCAAGACCAAAGAGCTGTCAAAGGACACCAGAAACAAAATTGTAGACCTGCACCAGGCTGGGAAGACTGAATCTGCAATAGGTAAGCAGCTTGGTTTGAAGAAATCAACTGTGGGAGCAATTATTAGGAAATGGAAGACATACAAGACCACTGATAATCTCCCTCGATCTGGGGCTCCACGCAAGATCTCACCCCGTGGGGTCAAATGATCACAAGAACGGTGAGCAAAAATCCCAGAACCACACGGGGGGACCTAGTGAATGACCTGCAGAGAGCTGGGACCAAAGTAACAAAGCCTACCATCAGTAACACACTACGCCGCCAGGGACTCAAATCCTGCAGTGCCAGACGTGTCCCCTGATTAAGCCAGTACATGTCCAGGCCCGTCTGAAGTTTGCTAGAGTGCATTTGGATGATCCAGAAGAGGATTGGGAGAATGTCATATGGTCAGATGAAACCAAAATAGAACTTTTTGGTAAAAACTCAACTCGTCGTGTTTGGAGGACAAAGAATGCTGAGTTGCATCCAAAGAACACCATACCTACTGTGAAGCATGAGGGTGGAAACATCATGCTTTGGGGCTGTTTTTCTGCAAAGGGACCAGGACGACTGATCCGTGTAAAGGAAAGAATGAATGGGGCCATGTATCGTGAGATTTTGAGTGAAAACCTCCTTCCATCAGCAAGAGCATTGAAGATGAAACGTGGCTGGGTCTTTCAGCATGACAACGACCCGAAACACACAGCCAGGGCAACTAAGGAGTGGCTCCCTAAGAAGCATCTCAAGGTCCTGGAGTGGCCTAGCCAGTCTCCAGACCTGAACCCAATAGAAAATCTTTGGAGGGAGCTTTGAAGTCCGTATTGCCCAGCGACAGCCCCGAAACCTGAAGGATCTGGAGAAGGTCTGTATGGAGGAGTGGGCCAAAATCCCTGCTGCAGTGTGTGCAAACCTGGTCAAGACCTACAGGAAACGTATGATCTCTGTAATTGCAAACAAAGGTTTCTGTACCAAATATTAAGTTCTGATTTTCTGATGTATCAAATACTTATGTCATGCAATAAAATGCAAATTAATTACTTAAAAATCATACAATGTGATTTTCTGGATTTTTGTTTTAGATTCCGTCTCTCACAGTTGAAGTGTACCTATGATAAAAATTACAGACCTCTACATGCTTTGTAAGTAGGAAAACCTGCAAAATCGGCAGTGTATCAAATACTTGTTCTCCCCACTGTATATACCCCCCCGTGCTTGATTACATACACTGCAATAGTGCATCAGAGAGCAGTAAGAGAGAGAAGTATGAGCTAACAGAACCTGTTCCAGTCCTAATGCTGAGGTGGATTTCCTTTTGTCTACAATGACCTACAGTGGGGAAAAAAGTATTTAGTCAGCCACCAATTGTGCATGTTCTCCCACTTAAAAAGATGAGAGGCCTGTAATTTTCATCATAGGTACACGTCAACTATGACAGACAAAATGAGGGGAAAAAATCCAGAAAATCACATTGTAGGATTTTTAATGAATTGATTTGCAAATTATGGTGGAAAATAAGTATTTGGTCAATAACAAAAGTTTCTCAATAGTTTGCCAACAAAGGGTATATAACAATGACACAGGTCAAACGTTTTCTGTAAGTCTTCACAAGGTTTTCACACACTGTTGCTGGTATTTTGGCCCATTCCTCCATGCAGATCTCCTCTAGAGCAGTGATGTTTTGGGGCTGTCGCTGGGCAATACGGACTTTCAACTCCCTCCAAAGATTTTCTATTGGGTTCAGGTCTGGAGACTGGCTAGGCCACTCCAGGACCTTGAAATGCTTCTTACGAAGCCACTGTGCGGTGTGTTTGGGATCATTGTCATGCTGAAAGACCCAGCCACGTTTCATCTTCAATGCCCTTGCTGATGGAAGGTGGTTTTCACTCAATCTCACGATACATGGCCCCATTCATTCTTTCCTTTACACGGATCAGTCGTCCTGGTCCCTTTGCAGAAAAACAGCCCCAAAGCATGATGTTTCCACCCCCATGCTTCACAGTAGGTATGGTGTTCTTTGGATGCAACGCAGCATTCTTTGTCCTCCAAACACGACAAGTTGAGTTTTTACCAAAAAGTTCTATTTTGGTTTCATCTGACCATATGACATTCTCCCAATCCTCTTCTGGATCATCCAAATGCACTCTAGCAAACTTCAGACGGGCCTGGACATGTACTGGCTTAAGCAGGGGGACACGTCTGGCACTGCAGGATTTGAGTCCCTGGCGGCGTAGTGTGTTACTGATGGTAGGCTTTGTTACTTTGGTCCCAGCTCTCTGCAGGTCATTCACTAGGTCCCCCCGTGTGGTTCTGGGATTTTTGCTCACCGTTCTTGTGATCATTTTGACCCCACGGGGTGAGATCTTGCGTGGAGCCCCATATCGAGGGAGATTATCAGTGGTCTTGTAGGTCTTCCATTTCCTAATAATTGCTCCCACAGTTGATTTCTTCAAACCAAGCTGTTTACCTATTGCAGATTCAGGTCGACAGTTGACGTGGGGCAGACTACGGGTGTATTGTCGTAGTGTGTGTACGTAGGTCCTTAAGTGATTCAGCAGTGACCACAGTTTAGGAATATAGGCTTGATGAATGAATGTAATATAAAAAATCATGGAAGAAAGTCTATTATTTTCAATAAGAAGTTTATCTTTGAAAAAATGTATTCAATTTTAGTTCATTACCTGGTAGAGTTTAATAGGAACTGACCCTGAGCCTGTTGTTGCCAGTACAGTAACAATGACTCCCGGCCCGCGAGGGGGTCCAAGGGGGTCCAACCTGGCCCGTGAGTGGTTTGCGTAAATCAAATCAAAACAAAGCTATATTTTTATTACCTCATATGGCCTGGAGCAGGGGTGTTAAACAAATGTTGCCCCGGGGGCCGGATTCGGTCTTCAACGATCACTTCCGAATGCGGCCACCGGGCAAAATGAGTTCGACACCCCCGCTATATCACCCCCGCTATAACCCACATAAGGTAGAAGCCGTCATGGTCTGGGATGGTGGTGTAGATTACACAGACCTGTCACTGTCAGCAGTATGGGGACCTGGACCGCAGACACCTGAGAGGCACTGCCTCTTCATCAAGGGGAGGGAGACATTAGAAAGGGAGAGGTCAAAATGGAAAGGTCAAGAAGAGTTCAGTGAATATGTGTTGAGCATTTCTCCACAATTTATCTCATAGAAATATGATTTGATATTCAGAGTTGGGTACATTTCTGTTAGATTGCTGCTAATTTGAGCAACATTGAAGAGCATGCTTCTACTGGTTCATAATTACTCTTGAGACCAAACCAGTCTTCTCTGTATTATCTTGTTGTTATGCTTATTCACTGAGCAAACTCACTTGGTTGTTTGTTATTTCCAACACAGACTGTCCCTTACCCTGGAGCTAATTGTTCAAGTCAAAGAAGATGTCACATCAGTCTTCCTAATCCTGAAGCCATAATAAGTCATTTAATCTCTTAAATCCGATATATCACTGGTTTAGTATCAAGTAGCTCCTCTAACCACTTCTTCATGCTTACATGAATGGCTATCGAAAACATAGGCTACTGAGGCAATCAACTGTCATCCATACAGGTAACATCCATAGATCCATGTCAGCTGCGATTCTGTATCTGAACAACTGTAACCACAACAACAGTTATCTCTAACCCTAATCAATTACAGGACGAGATGTCCTAATATCACCATCCGTTCCCAAGGCCAAAACTAGATTTCTCCAATCAGAGAAAGTTAGGACAGTGCATCAGCAGCATGTGATATTGACTGTTGTTAACTAGTATTAGTGCACATATTAGTTAACTAGTAATTACGTAGTGAATCCTACAGAGGAGGAACCATATGTGCATTTTGAAAAAAAAATGATAGACTTGATAAATCATTATAAAAAGTAGGAAGTATAATTGAAAGACAGTGTGATGACATGATCTTTAGATAGTGACACTTGATGTGGTATGCACATTCCCCCCAAAAAATTGAGAGATTTGAAAATATCCTACTTTTTCAAAACATGGTTCTTCGTTGCTAGGGATCAGTTATTTGAGTTTTTATTCCACTGACAGCCTTTTTCTCAGTGTCTTTTTGATTGACAACCCTGTTCTGAACTACCCCGCTTTCTCTTGCACGGCTGTTTATCAATCCTGCTGTCAAATCTCAGAATGTCTCCATCCAGAAAGTTCAGCTGTTATTAATGTGTTACAATTGAAGAGTTTCATTCCAAAACACACATGTATGTATATGTATATGTGTGTGTGTGTATATATATATATATATATATATATATATTACCGTTCAAAAGTTTGGGGTCACATAGAAATCTCCTTGTTTTTGAAAGAAAAGCAAAATGTTTTGTCCATTAAAATAACATCAAATTGATCAGAAATACAGTGTAGACATTGTTAATGTTGTAAATGGCTATTGTAGCTGGAAACGGCTGATTTAAAATAAAAATAAATAAATAAAAAGGAATATCTACATAGGCGTACAGAGGCCCATTATCAGCAACCATCAGTCCTGTGTTCCAATGGCACGTTGTGTTTGCTAATCCAAGTTTATCATTTTAAAAGGCTAATTGATCATTAGAAAACCCTTTTGCAATTATGTTAGCACAGCTGAAAACTGTTGTGCTGATTAAAGAAGCAATACAACTGGCCTTCTTGAGACTAGTTGAGTATCTGGAGCATCAGCAATTGTGGGTTCGATTACAGGCTCAAAATGGCCAGAAACAAATCACTTTCTTCTGAAACTCGTCAGTCTATTCTTGTTCTGAGAAATGAAGGCTATTCCATGCGAGAAATTGACAAGAAACTGAAGATCTCGTACAACGCTGTGTACCACTCCCTTCACAGAACTGGCTCTAACCAGAATAGAAAGAGGAGTGGGAGGCCCCGGTGCACAACTGAGCAAGAGGACGAATACATTAGTGTCTAGTTTGAGAAACAGATGCCTCACAGGTCCTCAACTGGCAGCTTCATTAAATAGTACCCGCAAAACACCAATCTCAACGTCAACAGTGAAGAGGCGACTCCGGGATTGCAAAGAAAAAGCCATATCTCAGACTGCCCATCTTAATCTTTTATTTTTATTGGCCAGTCTGAGATATGGCTTTTTCTTTGCAACTCTGCATAGAAGGTCAGCATCCCGGAGTCGCCTCTTCACTGTTGACGTTGAGACTGGTGTTTTTTTTATATATATATATATATATATATATATATATATATATATATATATATATATACATATACTGCTCAAAAAAATAAAGGGAACACTTAAACAACACAATGTAACTCCAAGTCAATCACACTTCTGTGAAATCAAACTGTCCACTTAGGAAGCAACACTGATTGACAATAAATTTCACATGCTGTTGTGCAAATGGAATAGACAACAGGTGGAAATTATAGGCAATTAGCAAGACACCCCCAATAAAGGACTGGTTTGCAGGTGGTGACCACAGACCACTTCTCAGTTCCTATGCTTCCTGGCTGATGTTGTGGTCACTTTTGAATGCTGGCGGTGCTTTCACTCTAGTGGTAGCATGAGACGGCGTCTACAACCCACACAAGTGGCTCAGGTAGTGCAGCTCATCCAGGATGGCACATCAATGCGAGCTGTGGCAAGAAGGTCTGCTGTGTCTGTCAGCGTAGTGTCCAGAGCATGGAGGCGCTACCAGGAGACAGGCCAGTACATCAGGAGACTTGGAGGAGGCCGTAGGAGGACAACAACCCAGCAGCAGGACTGCTACCGCCGCCTTTGTGCAAGGAGGAGCACTGCCAGAGCCCTGCAAAATGACCTCCAGCAGGCCACAAATGTGCATGTGTCTGCTCAAACAGTCAGAAACAGACTCCATGAGGGTGGTATGAGGGCCCAACGTCCACAGGTGGGGGTTGTGCTTACAGCCCAACACCGTGCAGGACGTTTGGCATTTGCCAGAGAACACCAAGATTGGCAAATTCGCCACTGGCGCCCTGTGCTCTTCACAGATGAAAGCAGGTTCACACTGAGCACGTGACAGAGTCTGGAGACGCCGTGGAGAACGTTCTGCTGCCTGCAACATCCTCCAGCATGACCGGTTTGGCGGTGGGTCAGTCATGGTGTGGGGTGGCATTTCTTTCGGGGGCCGCACAGCCCTCCATGTGCTCGCCAGAGGTAGCCTGACTGCCATTAGGTACCGAGATGAGATCCTCAGACCCCTTGTGAGACCATATGCTGGTGCGGTTGGCCCTGGGTTCCTCCTAATGCAAGACAATGCTAGACCTCATGTGGCTGGAGTGTGTCAGCAGTTCCTGCAAGAGGAAGGCATTGATGCTATGGACTGGCCCACCCGTTCCCCAGACCTGAATCCAATTGAGCACATCTGGGACATCATGTCTCACTCCATCCACCAACGCCACGTTGCACCACAGACTGTCCAGGAGTTGGCGGATGCTTTAGTCCAGGTCTGGGAGGAGATCCCTCAGGAGACCATCCGCCACCTCATCAGGAGCATGCCCAGGCGTTGTAGGGAGGTCATACAGGCACGTGGAGGCCACACACACTACTGAGCCTCATTTTGACTTGTTTTAAGGACATTACATCAAAGTTGGATCAGCCTGTAGTGTGGTTTTCCACTTTAATTTTGAGGGTGACTCCAAATCCAGACCTCCATGGGTTGATAAATTTGATTTCCATTGATAATTTTTGTGTGATTTTGTTGTCAGCACATTCGACTATGTAAAGAAAAAAGTATTTAATAAGATTATTTCATTCATTCAGATCTAGGATGTGTTATTTTAGTGTTCCCTTTATTTTTTTGAGCAGTGTGTGTGTGTGTGTGTGTATATATATATATATATATATATATATATATATATATATATATATATATATATATATATATATATATATAGTACCAGTATAGCAGATGCGCTGGATAAGAGCATCTGCTAAATGACTCAAATGTAAAATGCAGATGTTTTACATAAAGATCTCATATTACTGTATTCATTTTTTTTTTTTATATATATATATGTGTTTTTATTTATTTATTATTGAATACAGTAATATGAGATCTGTATGTAAAACATCTACATTTTACATTTGAGTCATTTAGCAGAAACAGCTATGTGAGACAACCGCATATCACAGTCAAAAATACAGGATACGAACATATTCCATTCCAGCTAAACAATGGATATATAGCGTATGTAAAAGATTACAAACTTTTTCATACACATCTAAAATCTATGAATAAAAAATCTGAGAGCAGTAATATTTGACACACACATGAAGGTACTGTTAGATTAATTTGTATTTTAAGAATAATGACTAAAGGATTTCACCCCAAATACAGTATAAATGTGTAAACTGTGTTAGAATTATCAACCCACTAACAGAGGGGGGCGGGACTAAACATTCCAGGGTGAAGGAGAATGGTGGAAACCGTTTAAGAAAGCCTCCTAAAGGTGGGCGGAGCAAAGTGCCTTTGTGTGTCAAGAGGTATAAAACAGGAGTGTATGGGTTTTGGCGAGAGCGCTCCATGAATAAAAATACAGATAATTCTTGCTGGTTGTGGACCTTTGAATCATTTATGATTAAAACCAGAGCCTTACAACCTCTGGTAATGATTCAAGCTTAGGTTGAATTAGAGATAGAAATTCTCTTAAAAGGTACCCATAAGCAAACATTTCTAATGAAAAAACACAACTGTGAAAATTGGTGGATATAGTGTTTTGGAAATAAACTTCAATTCCTACAGGGTATAGCCCTGGCTGACTGGCCTGCTCAAGGCTGAGAGTCAGACATCAAAGTAGTGAGACCACAATATTGAGCGTGTGTGTGTGTTACACCGGCCCTTGGTGTGTTCATCTTCAAAGGCTATCTCTTAATCTAGCTGGTCCTCCAACTCCCACCCTCCACCGCTTGTGGACTATCTCTTCCCTCACTCCAGAAGGAGAAATACTACTAAGTTGACAGCTATCGTTGGCATGGTAATGCCTGCTGTTTCCTCTCAAGCCTTTGAGGATCAGAAACCCTTTGAGGATGTCTCTCTTAACTCTCTCTTCTTTACTCTCCCTGTCGCTCTCTCCCTCTGATTCTCTCTCCTCCCCTCCCTCTCTCCAGGTGCTGTGAGACCAGACTCTATCCCAGAGGTAGGGGAGGATGCAGTGACGTCAGTGACCGTGTCCCCTTCCATCCCCACCCTGACAGAGGAGGAACAGGAGGAACTACGAGGTGAACTGCTCAAGGTAAGTCAGGAGCCCTGGCTCAAGGCAGAGGTCTAGGTAGAATAAGAATGTAAAACTCAGCAAAAAAAGAAACGTCCCTTTTTCAGGACCCTGTCTTTCAAAGATAATTCGTAATATCCAAATAACTTAACAGATCTTCATTGTAAAGGGCTTAAACACTGTTTCCCATGCTTGTTCAATGAACCATAAACAATTAATGAACATGCACCTGTGGAACGGTGGTCAAGACACTAACAGCTTACAGACGGTAGGCAATTAAGGTCACAGTTATGAAAACCTAGGACACTAAAGAGGCCTTTCTACTGATTCTGAAAAACACCAAAAGAAAGATGCCCAGGGTCCCTGCTCATCTGCATGAACGTGCCTTAGGCATGCTGGAAGGAGGCATGAGGACTGCAGATGTGGCCAGGGCAATAAATTGCAATGTCCGTACTGTGAGACGCCTAAGACAGCGCTACAGGGAGACAGGACGGACAGCTAATCGTCCTCGCCGTGGCAGACCACGTGTAACAACACCTGCACAGGATCGGTACATCCGAACATCACACCTGCGGGACAGGTACAGGATGGCAACAACAACTGCCCGAGTTACATCAGGAACGCACAATCCCTCCATCAGTGCTCAGACTGACCACAATATACTGCTGAGAGGGGCTGGACTGAGGGCTTGTAGGACTGTTGTAAGGCAGGTCCTCACCAGACATCACCGGCAACAACGTCGCCTATGGTCACAAACCCACCGTCGCTGGACCAGACAGGACTGGCAAAAAGTGCTCTTCACTGATGAGTCGCGGTTTTGTCTCACCAGGGGTGATGGTCGGATTCGCGGTTATCGTCGAAGGAATGAGCGTTACACCGAGGCCTGTACTCTGGAGCGGGATCGATTTGGAGGTGGAGGGTCCGTCGTGGTCTGGGGCGGTATGTCACAGCATCATCGGACTGAGCTTGTTGTCATTGCAGGCAATCTCAACGCTGTGCGTTACAGGGAAGACATCCTCCTCCCTCATGTGGTACCCTTCCTGCAGGCTCATCCTGACATGACCCTCCAGCATGATAATGCCACCAGCCATACTGCTCGTTCTGTGTGATTTCCTGCAAGACAGGAATGTCAGTGATCTGCCATAGCCAGTGAAGAGCCCAGATCTCAATCCCATTGAGCACGTCTGGGACCTGTTGGATGGGAGGGTGAGGGCTAGGGCCATTCCCCCAGAAATGTCAGGGAACTTGCAGGTGCCTTGGTGGAAGAGTGGGGTAACATCTCACAGCAAGAACTGGCAAATCTGGTGCAGTCCATGAGGAGGAGATGCACTGCAGTACTTAATGCAGCTGGTGGCCACACCAGATACTGACTGTTACTTTAGATTTTGACCCCCCCTTTGTTCAGGGACACATTATTAAATTTCTGTTAGTCACATGTCTGTGGAACTTGTTCAGTTTATGTCTCAGTTGTTGAATCTGGTTGTGTTCATACAAATATTTACACATGTTGAGTTTGCTGAAAATAAACGCAGTTGACAGTGAGAGGAGGTTTCTTTTTTTGCTGAGTTTAGATACTTCCAGTGTTATAATGTATAACAAAAACTCTGTATGAATTACAGTATTTTGGTTCTGGGAAAAAAAGTTACAAAATAACATTTGTTTCAGTCAATAGTGCCTACCCCTACACCCTGTGTTTCTCACCATGTCTCACTGTCTCTCCATGTCTCTCTCCATGTCTCACTGTCTCTCCATGTCTCTGTCCCTCTCCATGTCTCTCTCCATGTCTCTGTCCCTCTCCATGTCTCTCTCCGTGTCTCTGTCCCTCTCCATGTCTCTCTCCATGTCTCTGTCTCTCCATGTCTCTCTGTCTCTCCATGTCTCTCTCCATGTCTCACTGTCTCTCCATGTCTCTCTGTCTCTCTCCATGTCTCACTGTCTCTCCATGTCTCTCTGTCTCTCCATGTCGCACTGTCTCTCCATGTCTCTCTCCATGTCTCTCTGTCTCTCCATGTCTCTCTCCATGTCTCTGTCTCTCCATGTCTCTCTGTCTCTCCATGTCTCTCTGTCTCTCCATGTCTCTCTGTCTCTCTCCATGTCTCACTGTCTCTCCATGTCTCTCTGTCTCTCTATGTCTCTCTCCATGTCTCACTGTCTCTCCATGTCTCTCTCCATGTCTCTCCATGTCTCACTGTCTCTCCATGTCTCTCTCCATGTCTCTGTCTCTCTCCATGTCTCTCTCCATGTCTCTCTCCATGTCTCTCTGTCTCTCTCCATGTCTCTCTCCATGTCTCTCTCCATGTCTCTCTCTCTGTCTCTCATGTCTCTCTCCATGTCTCTCTGTCTCTCCATGTCTCTGTCTCTCTGTCTCTCCCCATGTCTCTCTGTCTCTCTCCATGTCTCTCTCCATGTCTCTCTGTCTCTCTCCATGTCTCTCTGTCTCTCTCCATGTCTCTCTCAATGTCTCTCTCTCTGTCTCTCCATGTCTCTCTCCATGTCTCTCTGTCTCTCCATGTCTCTCTGTCTGTCCATGTCTCACTGTCTCTCTCCATGTCTCTCTGTCTGTCCATGTCTCACTGTCTCTCCATGTCTCTCTCCATGTCTCTGTCCCTCTCCATGTCTCTCTCCATGTCTCTCTCTGTCTCTCTCCATGTCTCTCTCTGTCCCTCTCCATGTCTCTCTCCATGTCTCTCTGTCCCTCTCCATGTCTCACTGTCTCTCCATGTCTCTCTCCATGTCTCACTGTCTCTCTCCATGTCTCTCTGTCTGTCCATGTCTCACTGTCTCTCCATGTCTCTCTCCATGTCTCACTGTCTCTCTCCATGTCTCTCTGTCTGTCCATGTCTCACTGTCTCTCTCCATGTCTCACTGTCTCTCCATGTCTCTCTGTCTGTCCATGTCTCTCTCCATGTCTCTGTCCCTCTCCATGTCTCTCTCCATGTCTCTCTCTGTCTCTCTCCATGTCTCTCTCTGTCCCTCTCCATGTCTCTCTCTGTCCCTCTCCATGTCTCTCTCCATGTCTCTCTGTCCCTCTCCATGTCTCACTGTCTCTCCATGTCTCTCTCCATGTCTCTCTGTCTGTCCATGTCTCACTGTCTCTCCATGTCTCTCTCCATGTCTCACTGTCTCTCCATGTCTCTGTCCCTCTCCATGTCTCTCTCCATGTCTCTGTCCCTCTCCATGTCTCTCTCTGTCTCTCTCCATGTCTCTCTCTGTCCCTCTCCATGTCTCTCTCCATGTCTCTCTGTCCCTCTCCATGTCTCACTGTCTCTCCATGTCTCTCTCCATGTCTCACTGTCTCTCTCCATGTCTCTCTGTCTGTCCATGTCTCACTGTCTCTCCATGTCTCACTGTCTCTCCATGTCTCTGTCCCTCTCCATGTCTCTCTCCATGTCTCTGTCCCTCTCCATGTCTCTCTCCATGTCTCTCTCCATGTCTCTCTGTCCCTCTCCATGTGTCTCTACATGTCTCTCTCCATGTCTCTCTGTCTCTCCATGTCTCTGTCCCTCTCCATGTCTCTCTCCATGTCTCTGTCCCTCTCCATGTCTCTCTCCATGTCTCTCTGTCCCTCCATGTCTCACTGTCTCTCCATGTCTCTCTGTCTCACCATGTCTCTCTGCCTCTCCATGTCTCACTGTCTCTCACCATGTTTTTCTGTCCCTCCATGTCTCACTGTCTCTCCATGTCTCTCTGTCTCACCATGTCTCTCTGCCTCTCCATGTCTCACTGTCTCTCACCATGTTTTTCTGTCTCTCCATGTCTCTCTGTCCATTTCTCTCTGACTCTGTCCACGTCTCTCTCAGGTGGAGGATGAAATCTTGACTCTGTCTCAGGTGCTGGCAGCTAAGGAGAAGCAGGTGGCAGACATCAAGAGGAAGCTGGGCATCACTCCTCTCAACGAGCTCAAACAGAACATCAGCAAGAGCTGGCAGGAGGTCACCACCTCTACCGCGTATGTGGCTGTACACACACACAGGGACGTACACAAACACACACATACGTAACACAGACACACAGGCAAGCATACACACACATGCAGGCGTGCACGCGCACACTATTCTGCAGAGTCAGTTCTGACATGCTGACTGGTCAGAGGAGGAAGGTGTACAGTCTTTCTCTTTATTTTCTCTCTCATATGTTTTTAAAATTCTGTCTCGCTCCCTCCCTCCCTCCCTCCCTCCCTCCCTCCCTCCCTCCCTCCCTCCCTCCCTCCCTCCCTCTCTCCTAACAGCTATAAGAAGACGTCAGAGGGCCTGTCCGTAGCTGGTCAGAAGGCCACGGCAGCCTTCACCAGCATGGGCTCAGCCATCAGCAGGAAGTTTGAGGACGTCAGGTGAGGCACACACATAGGCTCTGGTCAAAAGTAGTGAATAGGGCGCCATTTCGGACGCACCCAAAGACAGGCTCTTTTATACCACAGAGGCCCTAAGCTTATACCTGAAGTTTGGTTGGGTTTTTTATCAGGTAGAAAGTGGGGACTGAAGTGACAGGCAGGGAGAATACACATGCTCGTCTTGTCATGGGAAATTCATTGTTCATTGTCTGTACATGTCTTTAATACAACACTTGGCCTTTACAGATTGCAGTCTATTTCCAATTCCTTTGGGTAAGACTGTCTCCGCTGGTGCCGTTAGTCAGTCAAACCATACAAAGTCATTTTGGATGCTGCTTAGATCATTACTCTCTAGGTAGTCTTGCTGCTAGTAGTGTTCATATCCTATTTCTCTCTCTCACTCTGTACTGCATGGGTTCTTCTGTGCTAGGGTGATTTGGTTCTGTGTGAGATATGTGAGGATTCATTCAAATGCTACTTGTGATTGCATGATTGTCTGTGAAGGTCTACGTTGCCATAAAGGACTATGGTAACTGATGCATGTTTTCACCTGAACATACTCTGACAGTCACTCGTCAATTTAACTGGGATAGAATGATTGAATGAATGATGAATGTAGAAAATAAAGGATGAATGAAGGAACATGTGTGTCTATACCTCTCCACACTAACACTGGTGCACTCTCTTCCTTTGCTAACCCCCTATCTCTCTTCTTTAATGCTGTCGGAAAGCATACGCTCCCTACAGCATTCTGCTAGTATGCCCGTGATGAGGTAAGGGGGAACAAACACACTAACAACCAAACCACGGCTTGCTGGAACCCTCTACTCCTCTGTGGCACCTTTTGCAACAATGCTTCGCAGACTTGAGAAAAACTGGCTTGAGTTTTGACATTTTAAAATGGAAATTACAAACTTTAGAAGCCATTTAAACCTCAAATACAATACAAATTTGCATTTCCCGCTGTGCAGGAAAATTCTCAGCAACAAAGAGTCATCAAGTGAAGATCCTACATATGTTGTCGAGATACAACTGCCATCACCCCTCTAGTCTATAGGGACTGAGTTGCATTGCTGACACAAACATTGAGATGGTTATTATGTATTCCTGCTGTTTTTACCCTCTGGACAATAAATAGTATATATGATCTGTGAATAGAAGAGAATGGAATGTGGCCACTCTGGAATAATTTTATTGTTACCTGAACTCTGTCTGGATGGGGCATCAGATAACGTTCCTAATGAAAACAATGATGATAAATGTGTGTCCTTTGTGTATCAGTGTCCCCGACCTCCCACCTCTGCTTTCTTCCCTGACCTCTGACCTCCCACCTTCTCTTTCCTCCCTCCCTGATCTCTGACCTCCCACCTCTGCTTTCCCAGAGTCCTCTGGGTGTGGAAGTCAGGTGAAAGTGAGGTGTCTGTTAGGCTGCGTACAAAATTGCACCCTATTCCCTCTATACAGTGAGGGAAAAAAGTATTTGATCCCCTGCTGATTTTGTACGTTTGCCCACTGACAAAGACATGATCAGTCTATAATTTTAATGGTAGGTTTATTTGAACGGTGAGAGACAGAATAACAACAACAAAAATCCAGAAAAACGCATGTCAAAAATGTTATAAATTGATTTGCATTTTAATGAGGGAAATAAGTATTTGACCCCCTCTCAATCAGAAAGATTTCTGGCTCCCAGGTGTCTTTTATACAGGTAACGAGCTGAGATTAGGAGCACACTCTTAAAGAGAGTGCTCCTAATCTCAGCTTGTTACCTGTATAAAAGACACCTGTCCACAGAAGCAATCAATCAATCAGATTCCAAACTCTCCACCATGGCCAAGACCAAAGAGCTATCCAAGGATGTCAGGGACAAGATTGTAGACCTACACAAGGCTGGAATGGGCTACAAGACCATCGCCAAGCAGCTTGGTGAGAAGGTGACAACAGTTGGTGCGATTATTCGCAAATGGAAGAAACACAAAATAACTGTCAATCTTCCTCGGCCTGGGGCTCCATGCAAGATCTCACCTTGTGGAGTTGCAATGATCATAAAAACAGTGAGGAATCAGCCCAGAACTACACGGGAGGATCTTGTCAATGATCTCAAGGCAGCTGGGACCATAGTCACCAAGAAAACAATTGGTAACACACTACGCCGTGAAGGACTGAAATCCTGCAGCGCCCGCAAGGTCCCCCTGCTCAAGAAAGCACATATACAGGCCCGTCTGAAGTTTGCCAATGAACATCTGAATGATTCAGAGGAGAACTGGGTGAAAGTGTTGTGGTCAGATGAGACCGAAATCGAGCTCTTTGCCATCAACTCAACTCGCCGTGTTTGGAGGAGGAGGAATGCTGCCTATGACCCCAAGAACACCATCCCCACCGTCAAACATGGAGGTGGAAACATTATGCTTTGGGGGTGTTTTTCTGCTTAGGGGACAGGACAACTTCACCGCATCAAAAGGACGATGGACGGGCCATGTACCGTCAAATCTTGGGTGAGAACCTCCTTCCCTCAGCCAGGGCATTGAAAATGGGTCATGGATGGGTATTCCAGCATGACAATGACCCAAAACACACGGCCAAGGCAACAAAGGAGTGGCTCGAGAAGAAGCACATTAAGGTCCTGGAGTGGCCTAGCCAGTCTCCAGACCTTAATCCCATAGAAAATCTGTGGAGTGAGCTGAAGGTTCGAGTTGCCAAACGTCAGCCTCAAAACCTTAATGACTTGGAGAAGATCTGCAAAGAGGAGTGGGACAAAATCCCTCCTGAGATGTGTGCAAACCTGGTGGCCAACTACAAGAAACGTCTGACCTCTGTGATTGCCAACAAGGGTTTTGCCACCAAGTACTAAGTCATGTTTTGCAGAGGGGTCAAATACTTATTTCCCTCATTAAAATGCAAATCAATTTATAACATTTTTGACATGCATTTTTCTAGATTTTGTTGTTGTTATTCTGTCTCTCACTGTTCAAATAAACCTACCATTAAAATCATAGACTGATCATGCCTTTGTCAGTGGGCAAACGTACAAAATCAGCAGGGGATCAAATACGTTTTTTCCCTCCCTGTAGGGCACTACTATGGGCCCTGGTCAAAAGTAGTGCACTAAATAGGGAATAGGGTGCCATTTCAGATGCCGCACACTAGTCTCCTCCTCGTCCTTCTCTACTCACATCACGTGTCCCTCTTCACAGGAACACACCCACCTTTAAGTCGTTTGAGGAGAAAGTCGAGACTTTAAAGGTAAATGATGAGAAGAGGAGTGAGTAAGAACTTACAATCACTTCTCAGAGCCCTAAAATATTTATCTTTGAATATTTGGGTAGAAATTCATCAAACTGCCACAGACGATAAAAATAAATAAATTAGTGCATCTTTATTTATTCATTCACTCATTCAACACCTGTATCTCTTCCTCCACCACCTGCAGGTCAAGATGAGCCCGACAGCGTCTCAGGGTGACTTTGGCGACGTGTTGACCTCTACAGCGACCTCTGACCCTTCTGTTCCCGTGGAGAAACAGCCAGAGGCCACGCCCATTGCCACCCAGGAGGAACAGCCCCACTGAGACCTGCCTGACCTTTCACCCCTGACCCCTAGCCAGGCTGACATCCACTAGAACATACCCTCTTTCCCCTTCTGTCTCCCCTCTTTCTGTTCTCTTTCTCACCTCCTCTCTACAACCCTATAGCACAAAACAACAGAACCAACTACTAAAAAAGAAAAACGAGTTTCCCCAGGAACTTTCTTTTAAAATTGTAATTAAGTTATGAAAATATTGTTGTGACACCATAACATTTATAGGTTTCTACGACTGTGTTTCTATTCGAATGTCCATGGTTTAGGAACCTGCACAAGTAGAATAATATACATTACACCTAATGAGGAATATAATTGAATCTCACAGCAAGTGATGGTTCATGAAGTTATAATAGCACAAAACCAATTGGTTCATACAGGCCCATATATTTGCATGTCTTTGAGTACTAACAGGCATTTTTTTTTTTTTTTTTTTGATGTTCTCCAATTTCCCTGTACTCCAATCACTGTAATACTCTCGGATTTAATTTCTAGTCTAACACTGAAGTGTCTGTCTGTCTCACACCATTTATTACTATCACCAATATCTTCATTCTCTGTCTGAATTGCACCAGTAATGTGGTATAGAGCACAGCTGAGTAGAGTTAATCCCAGATCTGTGTAGCTCACACACTCCTCTCACATCTTAACCATATGGGGGTGGTCTAAATCTGACCTCCGAGCAGTTCATAGTGCTTAACTCTGACATCAGAGAGGGTGGGCCAATGCATCCAGATCAGTGTGTAATGATAGTCGCAGATGCATGATTGGGTATAATGGTGTGTTTACATCACTCACAGCCTCACGGCATGGTGGGCCAAAGTCCATATTGGGGCACTTGTCTCACTGGTTCTCTACTGTTGAATGATATATGAATGTAGTTGTTTTTGTTACCGTCAGTGATTTTCATCGTTTACCTTTTCATAAAGATGTGCAATTTTCCTCAAATTGGATATATACTATTCTCGACCTAGACTAATAACTCGATTTTCCCCATGTGTTGGTATTTCATTTCTCTAAAGTGTATGTGGTGTGATAATACATTGTTTTCTATTGACTTTCTATGAGGTTATGTTTTTTCTTCTGATTTAAAAATCTTGAGGTATAAAATAGTGAAGTGCAGAATCCTATTGAAGATGTTTCCTCCTGAGCACACTAGGATGATACATAGAGTGCCTATAGAAAGTCTACACCTCCTTGAACTTTTTTCACATTTTGCTGCCTTCAAATTACAGGGTTGGGTCAAATCCAATAAAACAAAGAGTGAAACGGTCACTATTTTCAAGTATTGTGGTGGCAGCATCATGTTATGAGTATGCTTGTCACCAGCAGGGACTGGGGAGTATGTTAGGATTAAAATAAATATGAAAGAAGCAAAGCCCAGGTAAAAAGTTAGAGGAAACCCCACCTCAGTCTTCCGAAAACCTAACCCTGGAATAGGGTTTTATTTTTCTGTGGGACAATCACACACATTTGTATGCGAAAGACACACTAGAAGTCTTTCTAAGAGGTGTTAAGTGTTCCTGAGTGGTCTAGTCTCAGTCCTGAATTAAATCTGCTTACAAAATCAGAGACAAGGTTTAAATATCGCTGTCCATCAATGATCCCCAACCAAATTGACTGAGCCTGAGCGATTCTGACAAAAATGATGTATATATGTAGCCCTGAGAGTTGTGCGAATTTGGTGGAATCTTAATGGAAATTATTCAGATGTAATGGCTGCCAAAGGTACATCCACCAAGTATTAACTCGGGGGTGGAGAGGAGACTTATCCAATTATGATATTTCAGTTATTTTGGGGGGGAAATGTTCTATAACTTTCTTTCACTTTGAAAATGTGGAGTAGGTTGTGTAGATCTGTAGGAAAAACATAATTGTATCCCTTTTTAGATTTAATTTTAAGGTTGCAAAATGTGAAAAAGGTTCAAGTGGGGGTGTAGACTTTCTATAGGCACTGTACGTACATTCTAGGACACTAGTGAATATTTGGTTGAAATACCCGATGCAAGTCCTCCCCTACTGGGAGACAACTGGCCATATCATGGATTTTTTGAGGAAGTGAAAAACTTCTGTAAGAAAAGCCCTGGTTCCACCATTTAGAATACATTATGGCTAATAAAAAGTTACTGTAAAGATATTTTGTCCCCATTTAACCCAACCGCTAGAGCAGTAAGGCAGTGGGCCTCACTTTTCTGTTTAGTCATGACCTATTTCACCTCTCAGGAAAGGGGGTTTCCCACCTCTTCATTGTGGGCAGAAATAGATTCTGTCAGATAAACTCTGTGATCAAAAGTCTTCTGGTAGACTTCAGTAGGCCTTCAACAGTCACCCTGGCACTGGTCTGGTCTGTAATTGGAATGCCAACGTCTCTTATTTTCTTATTTGAAAGGTTGTGAGGAATGCTAAAGGAGACATACAAGACAGGGCACTGTTCAAGTGCATTCTTGTTAAATAACCCAGTTTTGGTATTTTTTTAATATATATTTTTATGTCGTTTTCACCATTTAAGAGGCATGAGCGGAGAATACATTTTCCATCCATTTAATGAGATGTTTGTCTGTACCAAAGCATCATGGGGATTCCTTACATTCTCTGATATCACACTGATGTTTCCCACTGTTATGGAGGGCAGGTGTGTCAATGGCTACATGGATATACAGTACTACAGATATAGCAATAGTATATATCCCATTGTTACATTTAGAGATATACTTTTTTGGTATTGTATTTAAAGTTTAAAGATGCCTATTGTCCTGAGGAGTAACATGACTAAATGTGACTAGAGCAGGGTAACTTCTGCCAGTATAGTTCAGTGGTTATAGATGATATATTCAAGTACTTGATGCTTGTTTTGTTATTATACTAATCATCGCTATAGTGACATTTTTTGGAGCAGCTTTTGTTTTTCATGTTGGAGCTTCACTCTCTTTGTCTGGGGTTATGGAACCTGCCTGGGATTCTAGAACCTAGAGCCAACTTGAATACTGGGAGTTCTGTTCTGGAAATTCAGAGTCAGTACTTGGAACTCTGCATCATTGTGTTGTTATATGTGGTCAACCTTAAAGGCTGCCTGGAGGAATGTGGGACATTCCCATTAACAAAGCAGCCTGCCCCTAATTTGAGTCTTAATGGTTGATTGGATTTGTGATAACATTCCAGTCTGGTCTGGTCTGACTTTAGGACAGCATTAGAAATAATAACATAACAGGACCCTTTTTAGGAGTTCCTGCCCGGGATGGTTTAGCTGTTGTGAGTCAGTGTTGAATCTTTGTTACTTCGTTGTTTTTTCAGGGGGTTGATGCTTGATGGGTCACTGGTATTTGAGATGTTTGTGGAATGCGCGGTGTTTGGTGTCGGTAATGTACATGGTCATGCTAGGAGTGGTCAGAGGGTAGAGAATGGGTTATGCCTTGCCACGTTATTGTGTCATTTACATTTACATTTTAGTCATTTAGCAGACGCTCTTATCCAGAGCGACTTACAGTTAGTGAGTGCATACAATTTATTATTATTTTTTTTTTTTTATATTATTTTTATTTTTTTATTACTGGCCCCCCGTGGGAAACGAACCCACAACCCTGGCGTTGCAAACGCCATGCTCTTCCAACTGAGCTACATCCCTGCCGGCCATTCCCTCCCCTACCCTGGACGACGCTGGGCCAATTGTGCGCTGCCCAATGGGTCTCCCGGTCGCGGCCGGCTACGACAGAGCCTGGATGTCTGTACCATGACAGACACCTGCAACCTTCAAACATTTTGGACCGTCATTTTAAAATGATAATAGTGATATGAAAATAGTGGCTATAGTCAATTATGTTGTGGGTCAAAAATGTTTTAGAATCCCTTTATTACATTTATTCACTAGTATATTAGCTGTAACTGTAATGCTCAGGTCATTAATGCATTGTCTATGTTTAGTGTTTTTCCTGAACAGGGCCAACATTACGAATTGGGTGAGGGTCACTTAAATAAGATGAATCATGAATGTGTGTCTCTTGGTGGCTTTTTACAGAGCATCAGTTGAATAATTTGAATGATTGTGTTCTTCACTTGTTTTGGCTAGCTACAGTAACACAAACAGCCATGCTTTACATCGAGGGTTAATGATGATGATGATGATGCTTTGTCTGCACAAATTGCTTATTTACTTTTATTTGTATGTCTGCCGCCGAATAAAACGTAACAAACGACCTGGTCTCCTCACTTGTTGTGCTTTAGTGATGTGTGCTTGCTCTCGGAATATACAGTACATGTTTTACCACCCAAGACCACCAGATGGCAGTGTGGAACAGAAGCCTCAGCATTAGCACCGCTGGCTTCATCCCAGTTATGCCCCAAGGCATCTGCTATTGGTTGGTTTGACCGTAATGGTCAATGAGTAAGGATTTTGACACGGTGCTAGTGGCTGTATCTAGACGTATAGAGGTGAGACTAATCTGTATCGACACGATTAGGAGGAGGATATGCAATATAAATAATAGGACTGTTAAACTGCATGGCTGCTTTGTTCCAACAGTTTGGGAAAGGGAATATGTTACATATCAATTATTGAGTAGACCTTTAAAGTGGTGGGATTAGAATGGTGCTTTCTGGGAGCGAGAGCATGCTTTTCTTTCTGGGTATTTAATATTATTAGGCTACAGATCATACACACACCCTTGCTCTCGCACGCATACACACGCATAGAAGAATAGCACATATCAGGTGGTAGTAAAACAGCTGCCAAAAATTGTTTATTTATCAGTTACTGAATGATCACCAGTAGTTTACTGTAACACAGATAAGCCTGGGCCATGTTCATTAGGGCACACAACGGAAAGTGTTTCAAAACATTTTGCAACGGAAAACTAAATTTACAAGCCCATGTAGTCCCTCCCTCCCTGTTTCAGTCCGTTTGGTACCTAATGAACACAACCCTGGAGAGTTCTTACACCGAGGAAACGACGACGAAAACAGCAGAATGGACGAGCACCACTACATGGTCATGACCATCACAATCATTACAATGGCAGTTTATAATACACACATCTCAGAGTAAAAAGACTGAAGTATATACGTAAGTGAAGAGTTAACAGTCACCATGTGTTGAATCTCCCAAAGAGAGAAGATAATCAACATTACATTTATGTTTAGCTTCAATGGGCAATAGTGTAATAAAAACGGAAATTAAACATCATTGGTGCAGTAGGATACAATTTGAGACATACATAGTCTAAACACACATATTGCAAGTGATTTCTTTGATGGATTGCAATAACAGCATCTCATACACTGTCAACTCTCCCACTGTCTATTCTATTGTGTTAGCTACAGCTGTGTGATTGTGTTGCATAATCAAATCAAATCTCTGTATGGTGTCTCAGGTTAAATGTTTAGTCGTAACATTCATTCAACATTCAAACATAGGCGCTTGTGGAGAGCGACACTGTGGTTTCATGGTGTCTAAATGTGCAGAGCCCTAAAATTCAAACAACATTGAAACATGGATATCTGTGGACAAGACACTAAGGGAGTTTACATGATAAAGACTTATGGAGATTGACACTGTAATGGAGAACATGAAAGATACTGATGAGAGGCCCCACAACAACTATCTGATGATGTCACCCCAGCCTGCCAGCCAGCCAGCCACAGAGAGAGGGGCTTTAGCCTTCTCTCATGAGGGGAAGCTATTGATTTTATGGACCACAGTGATTCTTATCAAGAATTACCCCATCCAGATGGCCCTTATAAGTCACCTTATACTGTGCGTTAGTCGATCTTACACTCTCCTTCCCTTGCGCTCTCACTGACACCGAAGCCAAATCCAGCCTCCACTCCTCTCCTCGATGCTGCTCTACTCTACTGTTGTCTGTGTCTTCCTGCTCCAGTGCCTTAAACATATGCAGCCAGCCAGCAGCTTCTCTCCTCTCCTCAGAGACCAGCAGATGAGCCCTCAGCGTGTGAGGAGCCTAGATAAGCACTGCTACGACAAGGCTCCTACAGGGAAGGAGCTGTAGCCACACACAAATATGAACACGCACACACACACACACCACGCCAAGGCATCCATACATCCTAAAGCCTATGGTTTAAGCTAGATATAAAATGCATCCGCCACCACGAGCCTAATCCAGAAGTTTAACAGACTTAACGTTCATGCCTCCATGCCTTCCCTTGAGCCCTGCTATATTAGGATAACAGAGAGGGATTGGTGTTTGATTAGTTCTGATTGCCTGTATTTATCATAACAAGGTCGTTGTCTTAGGCATGGCATGCAGAGCAACAGGGATGGATTAAGGTATATAGCTAAACTATGTCAATATGAGATGTGATATGAGAATGCAGGACTTGGATACGGTCAAATATTATGGGTCTGTAATGCTTTAATAGGTCTCTGTAGCCTCATATAGACACAGTCATGTGTAGGAGTGAAGGCTGCTGATAGAAATAACACAGTACACCCTGGCATGTGGTTCACATAACTAATTCTCTGGTTTCTACCTGTGAGCTCATGGCCCCCTGTCTTGGAAAGTCAGAGAGCAGCATATGTCTGCTCTGCAGGCTACCACTCTAGCTAGCTGATATGACTGGAATAATTCACACCACAGCCTCTCCATTACTCACACATACTATATGCTATGTGATCTGGATAAATATATATATATATATATATATATATATATATATATATATATATATATATGCAGTGAAATGAGTTGTTTTAGTAGTACAGCGCCCCTGGAGCAAATTAGGGTTAAGTGCCTTGCTCAAGGGCAACCGACAGATATTTCATTCGAAAACAGCAAACTTTTGGTTACTGGCCCAATGCTTTATCCACTCAGCTACAAGACAATATATGTGATGTTGTGTATAGGAGGTTGGTGGTGTGATGTCAGAGGCCTGTGTGAGTCTCAGTAGTCCTGTGTGGAGTTGACAGTGTTTGGGATGTAGACGGCCCTACAGAGTAACATAATCCCATATCCCAACAATAGTAAATATTCTCCTCCTCCAGGGGGTGCCCCATTCCTGTGCCTGACACACCACCATGCGATGTCTTTTGTAGCCTACAATATTATACATTACTGTATGTACTGTGGTTGTCATGGGATCCATCCCTTTATGGACAACATGCGTCTCTGGTTGTGGCGCTGATCAGTGGGCACCCCATCTATGGCCTCAGATTTAGCCTGCACCAACGCCACCATACTTCAGTCAGTGGCACGTGTTTAGGATGCAGCCGGACTTCCCCTCTACACAGACCTGGATTAAATACGTATCTCTCCCTGTTCCCTAGATCTACTCCGAGGCGCACTTGATTTAGCTTAGAGTTTGTACTTTTGGGACTATCCCATTGGTTTCATGTGTTCAGTGCAGCTCAAGAACATCCTTTTAAAGCATTTGACATACATTTGACCCATGTCTGCTCTACACACAGTATACTTTAACTAATAGAACCATACTCATTGAGGTGGGTCACTGATAAAATATATTTTTCAAATATTGTACAACTTGGTAACTGCAGTGTAAAGCAACCCCCTTCCTACCAAACAACATATTTACATACAAAGCTTTAAAAAATATTTCAAAAAGCACTAATTGGGTCTAGAGCGGGCAGAGAGCAGGCAGTTGCCTAGCTATACAGTATCTGTGCCATGCAGGCCAGGTGGTCATCTCCTCTCAGAAAAGCCTTACAGCAGAATCATGGCCCATTTCACACATCCTGGACATGTGCCAGCATAGCTTAACCATCAGCATTGGCATCAATCTGGCCTTTTCTACTGTATCCATATTGGTTTTATTGGAGCCATTCGGCTATAAAAGATGATTGGCTATATACACATGCTGATATGTTTAGGATGGTGCCAGAGAGAGAGGGAGGGAGATACAGAGAGAGAGAGAGAAACAGAGGACCTACTGAACCATCTGACTGGCTCTGAGCAAATATTAGGTTGGCCTGGCCAGCTGTAAAATTTAGCAAACTACTTCTATTAACCTGACCTGCCAATCACATCCAACCACCAGGCTCTCAGAGGAGTAACCACACACAGAGGCAGAGAGAGACAGACAGACAGACAGACGGGAGAGAAAGACAGACAGGGGGGAGAGAGAGACAGACAGAGAGGGGGGGAGAGAGAGACCGAGAGAGAGACCGAGAGAGAGAAAGAGAGACTACTGTAATGTAGTAGCAGGTCGAAAGTAGTGCACTTTAGGGAATAGGGTGCCATTGTGGAGATCAGTGGAACAGACCAGAGAATAGCAGGAAGAGGGTAACTGGAACAGTGGCAGGAGAACACTAGCACTACTGCCAATATCTGGAGGACTTTTGAAACTGTTACTCTCCCTCCATGGTAATGGCAACATGCCTGCCCTCTACATGGACAACACAACACAACAATATACACATTTATAAAAGTCATTTCTCATAAGTTTTGCATGCACATGCAGTATTACAAAATACAGTTAGATCATCATAGAGTATATAGACCTATTGAAAAAGTGTAAAAATCCAGAGCGACAGTCATTGAGTTGGTTGAGGTTAACATGGTTATAGTAGGTGAAGGACAGGACAGTGAGATGATCCATTTACAGAGAAGGAGATGCTCTGTCTCCATTTGGTCTCTCCTTTTCTGGGAAGAAAACAAGTATTTGTGCACCGAATAGAACGTTAGACAAAGCTCTGCCCACTAACAAATGCTCCTAGTTTGGAAGTTGCAGGGCTGAGGTGTCTATTTTGGGTCACATTAGTTGGTCTGATCAAAATGCTGCCTCCTGCTGAAGTGGTCAGCTATTGGACTGTGGCTGCTGGCAACTTTTTATTGATTGCAGGTCACAGAGGAATGGTGTGGTGTGAGCATTTGGAAGAGGTCCAACAATATAATGAAGACCTGCACACTTCTTCTGGTTCAGTAGTAGTGTTGTTGAGTCTCTGAATGGAATGGGTCATCTTACCGATTCAACATATTTAAAAGAAGCATCCCTAATTTCCCAAACATATCCATTAAAGAGTCTGCCTTTTCCATAATGATTGTAATTCTTCAATCTCACATCAATTAATTCTAACTACAAGCCCTTATTCAAGGGCAAATACATGTTTGGAAAAGCAGAAAGAAAGGACCACACAGACAGAAAAGTACACAAAAACAGTTTATAAAAAGCATCTGTGAAGATTTTTTTAAAAGTCCTTCCTTGCCCTACAAAATGTCCTACAATCTCTTTCGATCCAGAGCATGAAAGAGAAAGGAGTCAGTCACTCTAGCCTTGTCCTCCCATGGGGGCCCTGAACTTGTCACTACATTTTCATAATTTTTATGAAGATAGAATAAAGAACTCAGACAAGAGGCCACTGGAGACATTCCATCATAGCTGTGTCTCTACACACCCAGCATCAAAATCCATCCCAAACTCGTCAAGGCACAGTCACACTCCAGGTTCCCATGAAGAACCATCCTCTATTTCACGTTTCACATGACTTAATACTCCTGAAAGCAGTCAGAAGTACAGCCCTCACTCCCCACACCCCAGAACACAATAATACTGTCCAACCCCACTAACACAGAGTGGGAGGGACCAGACAGAGATAACTCGCTCGTCAAGTGCAGGCACCATGGAAACGCTCTCATGGTTTGTTCGTGGAAGTCCTGTTAGCTGTTAGAATGTGTTGTTATTGACCTTCTGTTGTGCTCATACAATACAAGCCATATTCCCATGACTATTCTGATAACTAGCAGCCTACTCTCTTAAATAACTTTTATACTTTTGTGTTTGTTACAGGTGGTCATCTTGTGTCATTTATGAAAAATACATCTGCAATTTTTTAAATGATTTCCTTTACTTTAAAGTCCTGCTGTGTGTGTGTGTGTGTGTGTGTGTGTGTGTGTGTGTGTGTGTGCGCGCGCTCGGTGTGTGTGGCCAATAAATCCTCTCCTCATTGCTTTGCGGTCCATTTAATCCAGACACATACACACACGGTATTGTGCCAGTGCAGTGGGTCTCTGTTCAGCCCAGCCTAGCCTAGCCCAGCCCACCTGCCATTGGCTTATTGTTGAGCGGTGCCTCTGAGGAGCACAATGAACCCAGTGTCAGAGGAGAGAGGGACAGAGCTAGGGAGAGAGGAGAGGGACGGAGAAAGGGAGAGAGGAGAGGGACAGAGCTAGGGAGAGAGGAGAGGGACGGAGAAAGGGAGAGAGCTTGATGTCACACTTCCATAACTTGAATAATGCAGCCTTGTTTTATTCAGTTCTAAATCAACAGGGAGCTCAAACCCTTAACGGGCAGCAGCAGCGTATGAACACAAGAGAACAAAATACCTTTATGATCTGCCACCCCTGGTGCACTCCACATCCCCATGTTCCTAATATGTATTCATATCACCCACTTAGCCACTACAGGGAACTCCTTTAGGCCATGTTCAGTTGCCCAACGTTTTCGAATGTTGCAGATATAAATGCCATGAATAGTGCCGATGTGCTTCCTTACTCTACATGTCAGAAGCATATTTGTTCTACATAACATATTTCTATCTGAACGTTCCAAAACGTTGCGTCCTGCTGAACACGCCTGGCTTCTCTAACACTTGCTCATAGTGGGAAACCACTTACCAGGCCATACTGAATAAAGCAAACAAGTCATTCTATATGACTATTCCCTCAGATCCCATTCATTCAGCTCCGTTCTGTTCCGTTGTACTGACTGATGTAAATAACGGATGATATCATTGAACCTGACACCTTTAGGGAAACCAGCTAGACCATATATTATACCCTAGTTTCTTTAGTTGCACAACAGTTAAACACAGTTACCACAACTAGCTGAAAAGTATACGTTTCAGAAAGACAATAATGTAGGTTCATAGGGTGGATGTACTTTTTATACAAGAACTGGATTAAAACCATTCTTAGCTCAATAACATTGTAGCTATTTGATGCATATAAAAATGTCCATACCTATTACATGTGAACAACATTTTAGCTTTTATTTCCACTTTATGTTCAGCACTATATCTGGTAGAATTGGAATCTGGTCGGTTGATATCCACTGAAATAAGCTAGAACAACAGAACACAACACGTTGATACAGTACGGTACATAATATAACGCGATAGGAGAGAAAGACAACAGTGTTGGTGACGACACACCAAATTCTCTGTTGAGAGATGCACTTGCCTTGAGGCAGGTGTTTTATTTTCATGTTCTACTACAGTGTAACAGAGGCCATAGAAATATAGAGGATAGATAGGACATTATTGTGAAATAGCATTGAACAAAAGTACCACCCCACTGTGTTCCCTGCTACCTGGGTGCACAGCACCACTAAGTAACCCAGCCTCAGCCATGTAGAGGCTGACACAATCTCCACACAACAGGGACATAGAAATTGAATCTAGAATGCTATTTCTAGAATTCTATATTTCTATGAACAGGGATAACGCTTATTGAAAACAACTTTAAAAAGCACCACAGTGTAAGTAACAGGGCATGGAGTTAGAGTTAAAACAATGGATTCCCAGGAGGGTTGACTCCTGTAGCTTAAAAATGTTGCCCGTTCCGCCATTTCATAACAAAGAATATGGCTCAATGTTTTTAACCCAAGGAGGTGAGATGGCCCAATCAAGTGGAATCCCCAAAGGCCCTTTGATATAAGACAACCCCAGGAAGAGAAGTGGGGTTGGGCCGGGAAAAGAGCACCAGCATGGGCCCACACACGACCCAAAGGCGCACGCACACCAGTCAAGCTAATTGCGAGTCTGACAACTTTATAAGGTTGAAGAGAATATTATTGGAAATAAGACAAAGGTTTTTAATCAGGTGTCTTTCTCCAACCGCTAAATGACAATGGCAGATAGATATTTTAGAGGGTTACAGTGTTTGTTTGTGTGTGTGTGTGTGTGTGTGTGTGTGTGTGTGTGTGTGTGTGTTTGTTTGTTTGTGTGAGAGAGAGCATTTGGGCGTTCGGTTGTGGGGTTCACATACTGATGTTATGTAACAAAAAAAGCTGACAGAATTCTCCTCAGAGTTACACTGTTGCAATAACCACAGTTGCAATAACCAATGTCTTCTTTCAGCAGAACATGAAAACAAAAAGATAGTAGGAATTAATCAACGCAAAATAGTCGAACAGCCAGATCCATCTCTTTTGCTTTAGATTTTAAATTTAAACATGTGCTCTTCTTTAAGCATACAGTTGAAGTCGGAAGTTTACATAAACTTAGTTTGGAGTCATTAAAACTTGTTTTTCAACCACTCCACACATTTCTTGTTAACAAACTATAGTTTTGGCAAGTCGTTTAGGACATCTACTTTGTGAATGACACAAGTAATTTTCCCAACAATTGTTGGGAATTACAGACAGATTATTTCACTTATAATTCACTGTATCACAATTCCAGTGGGTCAGAAGTTTACATACACTAAGTTGACTGTGCCTTTAAACAGCTTGGAAAATTCCAGAAAATGATTTCATGGCTTTAGAAGCTTCTGATAGGCTAATTGACATCATTTGAGTCAATTGGAGGTTTACCTGTCGTAGAAATATTTGACTCAAAAGTAGTCGACTCAAAAATATCTCTCAAGAAACTGGAGCTTGTGAATCCAAAAATTTGACTTTATTATTGCGTAACAAAGCCGAGCTGCTCCATGGTCTATTGGAGGTGTACCTGTGGATGTATTTCAAGGCCTACCTTCAAACTCAGTACCTCTTTGCTTGACATCACGGGAAAACCAAAATAAATCAGCCAAGACCTCAAAAAAATTGTAGACCTCCACAAGTCTGGTTCATCCTTGGGAGCAATTTCCAAATGCCTGAAGGTACCACGTTCATCTGTACAAACAATAGTACGCAAGTATAAACAGCATGGGACCACGCAGCCGTCATACCGCTCAGGAAGGAGACTCATTCTGTCTCCTAGAGATGAATGGACTTTGGTGCAAAAAGTGCAAATCAATCCCAGAACAGCAGCAAAGGACCTTGTGAAGATGCTGGAGGAAACAGGTTCAAAAGTATCTATATCCACAGTAAAACGAGTCCTGTATCGACATAACCTGAAAGGCCGCTCAGCAAGGAAGAAGCCACTGCTCCAAAACCGCCACAAAAAAGCCAGACTACGGTTTGCAACTGCACATGGGGACAAAGATCGTAGTTTTTGGAGGAATGTCCTCTGGTCTGATGAAACAAAAATAGAACTGTTTGGCCATAATGACCATCGTTATGTTTGGAGGAAAAAGGGGGTGCTTGCATGCCGAAGAACACCATCCCAACCGTCAAGCACGGGGGTGGCAGCATCATGCTGTGGAGGTGCTTTTCTGCAGGAGGGACTGGTGCACTTCACAAAATAGATGGCATCATGAGGAAGGAAAATTATGTGGATATATTGAAGCAACATCTCAAGACATCAGTCAGGAAGTTAAAGCTTGGTCGCAAATGGGTCTTCCAAATGGACAATGACCCCAAGCATACTTCCAAAGTTGTGGCAAAATGGCGTAAGGACAACAAAGTCAAGGTATTGGAGTGGCCATCATAAAGCCCTGACCTCAATCCTATAGAAAATGTGTGGGCAGAACTGAAAAAGCATGTGCGAGCAAGGAGGCCTACAAACCTGACTCAGTTACACCATCTCTGTCAGGAGGAATGGGCCAAAATTCACCCAACTTATTGTCGGAAGCTTGTGGAAGGCTACCCGAAATGTTTGACCCAAGTTAAACAATTTAAAAGCAATGCTACCAAATACTAATTGAGTGTATGTAAACTTCTGACCCACTGGGAATGTGATTAAATAAATAAAAGCTGAAATAAATCACTCTACTATTATTCTGACATTTCACATTCTTAAAATAAAGTGGTGATCCTAACTGACCTAAGACAGGGAATTTATACTAAGATTAAATGTCAGGAATTGTGAAAAACTGTGTTTAAATGTATTTGGCTAAGGTGTATGTAAACTTCTGACTTCAACTGTATATAGATTTGTCTTTTTTAAACAACAATACGTTCACATAATAAAATGGCAGTTTTAGATAATCTAGATCAGGGATGGGCAACTTTGATGGGGGTGGGGCCACAAAAAATCTGAACTCATCTGCGTACCCACATCCACACCCCCACACTGCGAGCAAAATATTCTTGACAGAGGAGAGATTTTTTACATTAGTTCCATGCAATTCTACACATTTGCTATGGGGTGTAGAGAAAATGTGGCAGTTTTAAAGCAAGTTTACTGCAATTCTATACATTTTGCCATGAGGCATGAGAAGATTTTGCAATTTTATAACTAATTTCATGAAATTCTACTCATTTTGCCATGGGGCAGAGAGGAAAATGACCTGTTTTGCAGCGAATTTCCTGCAATTCTACACATTTTGCCATAGGGTGGAGAGAAATGTTTGCAGGTTTTAATATGATTTCTGAGTGAGACACTAACAAAATCAATGGGAGCCCTCGGCCAGTAATTCGACCATGATAACAAGTTTAGATAACTGGCCGCTAAACTAACTAAACATTTTAGCTGACAATTCTACTATTCTAACTCGCAACTGTAAGTTAAGACCCCGACTGAGTTCCCAATTTTTTTTTTATCCGAGGGCCTTCAAAAGGGGAGCAGTGGGCCACCAGTTGCCCACCCCTGATCTATATATAGTTTTATTCTTGCAGAAACTTCATAATATAAGCACAATGACTAAGAATGAGCGACCTAGGCCATACCATGTTTACAACATTGGTTTAGCCTACAGGTGAATGAATGATACCACACTTAAACTATCGTCACCCTTCTTGGCGTTATACTGAACTTGTTCATTAGGTGTAGGATAGACTTTTAGCTGAGCTTTAAAGTGGAGAACATTTAGCTTAATAAATGGTAAAATCAGAGCAACATTTACATAAACATACTGATAATAGACAAAAATAGAAAAGGGTTGAGAAAAATAAAGGGTATATAATCCCGGAGGAGGTATGGATGAAGATGGGTTGTGAACAGTGTGTTTATATAGCTGGTGTTGGACTGTGTGTTGACTTCTTTCTTTGTGTGTATTTCTTTGACCTTGTTATATTGACCTTCATATAAGAGTATTAGGCTGTCTTTTGATTCTCCACACTTCCCCCAAAATGTGCATACTCCCATTCATGGGTTTAAAAGCATAGGTTTGGTGTAAACACTGGCTGGAGAGAGTTCACACCATTGTTAAATCCATGACCGGAAATGTGCAAGTCCACACTTTGGAAGGGTTGCAGTGCGCAGCCTTAGAACAGCCAAGAGAGTGCCTGAGCTAACAGACAGAGATAACTAGCTAGGTGACAACAGAGTGATTCCATCAGAGTTCATCATCCACCATGTACAGTAATGTCACTTTCAAAGTGAGTAAACCATTTGACTTAGCCTCCCGCGTCCAAGCCAACCAGGTGGCCGGTCTCATCAGGAGGAAGTGGAGTGGGTGGGGTTAGACAGGTCCACATAACCAAATCAGCTAGCTGCACCAGTGGATTGGCCTCTGCCACCTGTCAATCACACAGTTTCTTACTACTTATTAAGCCCATAGAGTGATGTGCCTGCCCAGTTGGAGTGAGTGCAGTGCTAAAGGACTGATTTTGGAGTTAAAGAAATCTCCCAAAAAGCTTCCCATTTTCTCATGGCCTTTTTCAAAGAAGGAGTAAAGGCACCAGGCCTAGTGGGCAGTTCTGGGCTGGACCGGCCAAAGTATGGTATAGGTGGTGTTACCATCCCTACTTCACTAATTTTCTCTCAGACCTGGAAGGTCAACACAAGAGTGAGTACGGTGAGAGAGAGTGAGATGTTCACCCCACCCCAACACAGGATCAACCACAGACTGCCTTTACAAGTGTTCATTCACGTCACACACATACAGTAAAAGTTGTTGCCTCACTTTTGGTACTGAGCGGACACCCTCCATCTTGTAGGTGACCTACGGGCTTTGGTAAAGTATAGCGCCCGTAAACAAAACGTTAGAAATATGAACTAACTCCTAATGGAAGAAGAGGAGTAGGGTTGCTTGTATGTGGCCCCATTTTAAGTCGGTTGATTGTTTTGCCCCAAAGTGTGTCGGAGGGCTGTAATGTTTTGAGTTCTTAGTGAGCAAAAACAGTCCTTTTTGTGGTTTCAATACATCAATACACCAAGAATAATAGATCCAGAGAAATAACAACATTAGGGAAAATGGCACGTAAAAAACCTGGGAAAAAAACATTTTGGTTGCAAGTAAATATCATGTGACCAAAACCTTCATTGTAAATAACTATATTGAAATGTTTGCTTTCTTTTGATCAACACTCCCTGAAAGAAAATGACCCTTTTAGCTTCAATCTACTGGATATAGATATAGAAAACGTAGATAGAAAACTGTTGTCCTGTGTTGCTGTTGTGATGCAGGGTTGTGGTGTAGGGCTCGTTGCTGATGGCAAGGTCTGTTCTGCACCCCCGTGTATTTGTATTTTTACTGTTGTTGCATTGATCCATTTAACCCCACTAGGGGGTGCTAGCCACCCTTCCCTCTCCCCCTGCCGAGTCCAGACATAAGATACATTCCCTGGGGTGAGGACGGGGAAGAGAGGGGGTCTGTGGTTGTAGAGATCCAGAGGACCAAGTAGAAGAAGCAGGCTAGAACAGAGAGAGCGCGTGCGCGAGTGGGGAAAGGAGGAGTCTATATGGGAAACAAGGATCTCTCCCCTGCTCTCTTTTTATTATGGCCTTCTCACAAAGTAAAAAAAAGCAAATTCTTCTCTGTAAAAAACCCCAACAACATTGAAACATTTTGGGACAAAATTAGCCTCTTTTCTGGTCCCTTCATGGCTGACTTGACGATTAGGTCAGGGGTTATTTTTGTGTTGTTGTTGCGCTGTAGAGCTGGAACTGCGTGTTGGCTCCCAGGTTGGAAGTCTTGGGAGGGAGCTGGAGTTAGCTTGGGATATACTCTGAACAGTAGGAGGCTCCACCCCCTTGGTCCTGCTGGGGTGGGTTGGTCAGGGGTCGGGGTGGACCAAGGACTGTCGAGGGGTGTGACAACGTTGGTTTGGGAGTGACAACGCATGTGTAGGAAGGGAACAGAAAGGAACACCCCTGGTTTGCACGGCGACGGGCAACCCTCACGGTTGGTCGGTTGGTTGGTTCATTCGGTAAATCAGTCGGTAAACCTCTGGCATGCTTTCTTCCATCGGCAGGCAGTACACCACATGTCCCTGTTCTCCATTCCATACACTTTACGACACTTCTTACCCTCGCCACGGGACTTACGGCTGGAGAGGGGAGAGATGAGGATATGGTCAAATATGTTTGTTAACACTGACTGGTTTATAATGCTAAAGAAAACAACATCCAAAATGGTGATCATTGATATATAGTTTATACAAGTGGTGAAAACATATTAAATTGTTATCTGGTAATTTGCTTCATTCCTATGCAAGACATGGTTGCCATCTCTGAATATGGATACATGGGCTTCCTGTGACTTCAGGACGCCCAAAGTACAGAGGTTATCAGTAAAGGTTCAGCTGGTAGAAGTCATTGGTACCTGAGTGAGCCAGTGGCTCTGGGAGGGGAGGAGAGGACTGCTATTGTCTGGGACCGCTGCTCCCCAAAGCTCTGCGTCCGACTGTGGGTGGGAGAGGCCTGGAGAGAGGTAAACAGAACAGGACCAGAGCCATCAGAACACAGAGATAGACAGAGAACATTCATTTATATACAGACACAAAACAACAGAAAACCACTGGTATGCTTGAGAGGCTGAGTGTGTGTGTATTTGTACGAGTGTGTGAATCCCTGTGTGAGTTTGTGTGTGTTTCCTCTACTCACAGCGGTGCCAGTGAAAGTGACAGGAGGTGACTGCCAGGAGATGCTGAAGGTGGAGCTGCTGCTGGGGGTGAAGGAGGTGGAGGCAGCAGAGCCTGGGCCAGGGACAGACCCAGAGCCTGAGGAGGGGATGGTGACTGGAGCTGTGGCCTGGGGAGGGGAGGGACATCCACAAGTCAGTCTCACCTTTAAAGACCAGTGTGTAGCACCCACACAGTCAGTCAATTAACAAATCAATCAATTAACCAATCAACCAACAAGTCAATCAATCAATTAACCAACCAACCATCAGTCAAGCACTCAATCAATGAAATTGTATTGCAAATTGCAAATACTGTAAGCACTTTGCTACTTACGAGTTCAGAAGGCATGGCCAGTAGTTTTGTGGGTGCGTCTCACCTGGTAGGCGTGCTCTGCGTGGATGAGGTAGAGGGCGCTGGGGGCGGAGCGACTGAGGGGCGTGGTGTTGGAGTGGGTGTGGCTGTGATTCTCCTTGTTCCCATTGGTCCCGTTGCTGCTCTCTGCAGGGGGTCGTCTGTGGTGGTCATGGGGGGGAGAGATGGGGGAGAGCACGGAGGGGGAGACGGGGGACAGGCTGCTCAGACCGTCAGCCACTGAGTCTGTGTTGAGTTTGATCTCTGAGTAGTAGAAATCCTCCTCTCCGTCACTGCAGTCAGAGTCACAGTTACGCCTGGGGGAGAGGAAGGAGTTAAAACTAGGAGTTAATATCAGCATGGATTTGGATTAGATGAGCCCTGCTCTTGTCATTACAGAGGAATTATGATTGGACCAGATTGTTGGTCCCATGACTAATAATATGAACTACCGAATTTGATCATATTCAAAAAGCAAGTTCATAGAGATAGATTATTTTTTTTCCCATTTTGAAGTAATACATTTTTTGTCACGATTGGCTGATCCCTCCTCATGACCCCGTGACTCCAACAGGGTCACCAGGAGTGATCAGCCAATGAAGTTGGAAGTTCCATCCAGTTGACTACATTAAAATGTTGGAAGCCCTCAAAAAGGTGCTGCCCATGGTAAATACGGCCTTTTGGCCACTAGAGGCCTCCATCATTCTCTATGGGCAAGCTTCATCAGGGATCGACTTGGGAGGGCTGGCTCTGAAAGGTGTCATCATGTCACCCCCATTGCAGCACAGACAGTAGACTTCACTATCACAGGCCTGGCAAACAAACACTCCTCAAACACTGTTCTGTCTGTCAGGGAAGAGGGGTGGCGGTCTTTAAAGGTGTCTCTGTTGTGAGTATCACTGTGGTTATTATTGTGCTTTAATTGACTGTCAGTGTAAACGTGTTATCTGTGTGATAACGTTGTTCTGTTCCGTCCTCATTTCTCCCTGGCCTGTCACGCTGAGCCAAGTGGAGGAATTGTTACCGTGGTGATAATCCCACAGGGATTAATCTGCTGTTGTGTTTTGACAATCCCAGTGAAAGGAGGTTGACAAAGGTTCAGCTGGACCACTGCCAGCCAGGGCTGTGTGTGTGTGTGTGTGTGTGTGTGTGTGTGTGTGTGTGTGTGTTAGAGAGAGGATAAAAGAGAGAGCAAGAGTAAAAAAAAGGTGTAAGGGAGAGAATGAGTGCCATGTGTATATATATATTAGTGTGCGTCTTACCCCAGGTGAACGGTCCGGATGTGTCTCTGTATCCCAGCAGCCGTGCTCAGAACCTTCCCACAGTTCTTCCACAGACACTTAAACATCACTTTCATGGAGTTCTGTACATTACACACAGGAGGAGAGACAGACAGAGAACAACATTCAACATCGGACACTTCACCCTTTTCTCACTCACTCAAAATCAAATTTTATTTGTCACATGCGCCGAATACAACTAGTGTAGGCTTTACCGTGAAATAGTAGCACAAGATGAATAAAATACACAAGAATGGAGCTATATACAGGGAGTATCAGTACCAGATCAACGTGCAGGGGTACCAGGTATTTGAGGTAGATATGTACATGAAGGCAGGGTAAAGTTACTAGGCATCAGGATAGATAATAATAAGAGTAAAATTTAAAAAACAGAGTAGCAGCAGCAAATGTGTGAGGTGTGTGTGTGCGTAGTGTGTATGTGTGTGTGTGTACGTGTGTGTGTGTGTGTGTATGTGAATGTATGTGGGTTTTGTGGGAGTGTCAATGTAGCTCCCTCCCTCCCTCACAGAGAAAGGGTGGAACAGAGTGGTAAGAGCTCTGCCATTCATCCCATCCTCCATTAGTCAAACTAACATGTGGCCAGGGACACCCACCCACCTGTCTGCCCCAATCTTCCCCATTCAGTCTGAGGAGAGGCAAACTGGAGGCTGGTGTAATTTGCGTGGTGGTGAGAGGAGAGCGAAGGAGGAGAAGGGGGCCTGCTCTTTGCTGTGCCATTTGTCTTACACAATACGCGCATTAAAAACACACACACAGCTGTGCCATTTTTCACACTATCTGTCCTCTGTAATTACAGCATGGCCCTCCGAGAGCAATTGCTTCCGAGCAGCAGCCTTTCAGATTGTGTGTGTGTGTGTGTGTGTGTGTGTGTGTGTGTGTGTGTGTCTCAAGTTGAAAGCCGTCAGGCCTTATGAGGATAGACGTGTCTTAATGCTCTGATCCCTCGTCACAGTTCTTTATGATGGATGTCATGTGGCCATCTATTTGGCCATTGTTCAGGGCATTCATTTAATTTACAACAGAAGATGTTTTTCATTTTTTCTTCCTGCTGCCAAATAATACACTCGTCATCATCTCCTGCTTGTGAATGTGTGTGTGTGTGTGTGTGTGTGTGTGTGTGTGTGTGTGTGTGTGTGTGTGTGTGTGTGTGTGTGTGTGTGTATGTGTGTGTGTGTTGGTCCTTGGGTAACAAAACCCCTGTGCAGTTCCACATGCCAGCAGCGCACAGTTAATTAAAAGAGAGAGACTGGTGAACGAACATCATTGTCTTTGGCTCAGAGGAGGAAGAGAAGAGCAACATTTGGCTCCAGTTGGCGTGGGTGATGATTTCTCATGCAACCTGGGGGAAGTGTTCTGAAAAGATGGGGAACAATAAAAACTAGACTCGTCTCTGAAGCCAATATGGAGAGTTGGAGACTCAGAAGTTGAAAGAGGAACTTAAGAATTCAAACATAACTCAGTGAGATACACTGAGGAGGAGACACCAGACAGACACGTTCAGTGCCTCCAGTAGAGGTTCTGTGCCTGTGGTGGATAGTTTTCTTATTAATGTTAATTATTAATGACAACATATAGACAGTGATGTAATAGAATAGACTAGTCTTAAATTAAGAGATCAGCAGACTCTTACAGAATACTCCTTTAAAAGCAAATCTGGATTTATTTTATTGCACTGTTGCATGGCTGTCCTCAAATCCAACTATACTCTGATGTAGACTCCTCCTGTCTTCATCTCTCTACCCCTTTCTCAATATATCTGCCCCTCTACCATTCTCTCTCTCTCTCTCTTTCTGTCTGTATATCCTATTGATCTGATGGGAGACGCACGGCACCGCTCATCTCTTAATTGGATACTGGATTCTAAAGAATGAGAGGATGGATGGACAATCTTCATGTTTGCCAGTGAAGATATTACAATCATCATTTCAATGTTAGATGGGCTCATGTGTGGCTGTAAAGTAATTAAGCAGGATAAATGACTGGAGGCGCAGGGCGGGCAGGCGTGTGTGAATATGGCAGGGAGGCGTGTGTGTGTGTGTGTGTGTGTGTCTCAGTAGAGGCTGGGAATTGACAGCTAGACAACAGAACAGAGCTTCACCATCCAAGAATTCTGCTCCCCTGATAAGAATGAGAGACAAAGAAAGAGGGAAAAATATAAAGGAGGGAATATTCAGCCATTAATTCACGTAAACGAGGAGAGTGACAGAATGGTGGCCGTCAACGGTGTAAATAAATGAGAGTTGAAGCATTAAGCAGTGGATTGTTGGGCTACTCTAAGTGGCCATAACATGTTGTGTCCGCCCAATTAGTTTTCATGCTCTCCTCTAGTGGTGTTTGTGCTACGTGGTGGTTCAGAGACGACGTCAGGCATCGCCACGTGTCTAAGGATCAATCTGTCATTTTCACACTGTCTCAAATTCTACCTCAGTCAGCATGTCATCTTCCAATGTCACTTTGAGTTCAGGAAGGAGGTGTTACAGTAGCTAGTTAGCAACATTTCCAAAACAAGTGCAGGAACTGCCTTCTTTTGGGACATCCTCTTTGTCTTGCCAAGATCATTGATACTGCAATACAACCCCTTCTTAAATCAACCTACTACCAATTCAAAATGAACAACAGTCAGAATTGATCAAAACATTAATCTAATCTAGTGTTGGTTCTGTGTGTCCTCAGAGGACCATAACAGCAATATGTTGTTTAATGTTTTCGGGTTATCCTATGGGTTATCGAGTGTATCCACTTGTGTGGCTAGAATTGTATATTTAAATGGTTAAATGAAATCTATCGGTCTACCCACCTTGCGCTTGCGTGGGATTGGCTCGTCGAAGAGCAGGCTGCTGCCATCCTGTTCGTCGATGGCGTCGTCAGGGGGTGGGCCGTTGACGCTGGACATGCGGAAGGGCTTGAAGCTGTCTGCGGAGAGCGGTGGGGAGGGGGTGGACGGGTTGGACTGGTCACTAGGACCGCTCCAGCTCCAATAGCCACTACTGCTGTAACTGGAGGGGGTGAAGCCTCCACCACTGTCCTTCCACGAGCCATTCAGACCCTCTGGAGGGGGGAGAGAGAGAGAGAATGTCAGAAAAGTACTCAAACTTAGTACTCAACTATTTAGGAGTCCTCTAAGCAACAATTGTCACTGGGATGACATCATACGATTCAGAAACACATGTATCTAACAACTCAAACGCATAGTGATTTCCAGCTGCATCGACTTTCAATGTATGCAGTAGTTTTAATAATAATACTTTATTTTAAGCGCTTTTCAAGACGCCCAAAGTCACTTTACATATAGAGATAATCAGCAAGTTAAAAAGGCTATAAAATCATCATGACGTGACCTCAGCAAGGGGATATGCATATGAAACAGTAAATGGTTCCCCAAAAACAACTTCCATTGTCAGTTTGTTCAGAGTGCGCAAAACGACACGTACAGACGCTAGCGATCATGATCACCTCTCCGCAAATATTTGTTTGATCAAATGTTTGATTGTTGCCGTCTTGGGAAGAAACTCCCTTGTAAAAGAGACTCTTAATCTCAATGTGATCACCCGTATAAAAAGAGGATACATGAATAAATGATATAAAACCATGTTTTGTCGACTTACCGCTGACTTTGACAGGGGGGCTCCTGACCAGAGGACTGCTGGACAGGCTGGTCAGAACCATGGCAGCTGTCACCTTGTCCATGTCCACTTCCTCCTCTGACTTCCTGTTAAAACAACAAACAGAAAATATCACTGGGCATGAAAGCACAACAACAATAACAACAAACAGATAACGGGGCTGTGTCTGAAATGGCATCATATACGGCTCTGGCCCAAAGCACTAAGCCTACATTGGTAATATGGCACTGTAATATGGTGCAATTTCAGATTCACTGGGCATGCCTCAAAACCATTCCTCAAGTCACACTCCCCCTGTCTGACCGTGATCTACTGGTCAGCTCATTAACATGATCCAGCAGGCTCTTTGTTTTCTGTTGAGGTAACCGGCGCCATGTCTCTGACAGATAACAGACACGCTGAAGGAAAACGTCGCCATTTGTCTATTTTAATTGGCGTGAATTCACCAACGCTATGGATGCATCTCTTAATCCGCCCCACTGTACTCCCGACACATACACACACGTGGTTCAAACAAATAATTATTATAGAGAGAGCAGGGAGGTTGATAGAACAGAGAAGGAGAACCTAAATTATTGTTCTGATTAAATTAATATGATGTCATTACTGGATTACATATAAATCCCTGACTCACTTTACCCAGAACCACCCACTCCCTGCTTTGCTGGACTCCCCCAATTTCTGGTCACCTTGGTGTGTGAGAGAGAACTAGACAATGCTACCAGGCCGTCCCTTTGGACAGCTCATAATTGCAGTCCCTCATATCTTTATTAAATATTGTAGATTTCACCAACACACATTAGCACAGTGATACATGTTTGATTTTTTTTTGTCATTTAGCAGACGCTCTTATCCAGAGCGACTTACAGTTAGTGAGTGCATACATTTTTTCATACTGGCCCCCCGTGGGAATCGAACCCACAACCCTGGCGTTGCAAGCGCCATGCTCTACCAACTGAGCTACAGGGGATAATAAAGATGTAATGTATGGGCACACACACACAGAGAGCAGTCTAGTGGTTATGATATGGGGAGGTAAGGGGGGGATGACAGGATGAGGGGATGACAGGATGGGGGAGATGACAGGATGGGGGGATGACAGGATGGGGGAGATGACAGGATGGGGGAGATGACAGGATGAGGAGATGACAGGATGAGGAGATGAGGAGATGAGGAGATGACAGGATGAGGAGATGAGGGGATGACAGGATGAGGGGATGAGGAGATGACAGGATGAGGGGATGAGGAGATGACAGGATGAGGGGATGGGGAGATGACAGGTTGAGGGGATGGGGAGATGACAGGATGAGGGGATGGGGAGATGAGAGGATGGGGAGATGAGGGGATGGGGAGATGACAGGATGAGGGGATGACAGGATGAGGGGATGAGGAGATGAGATGAAAGGATGAGGGGATGGGAGATGACAGGATGGAGAGATGGGGGGGGGGGATAAGGGAGAGGGGTGACGGAGGGGGGTTGAGATGTTAAAGTGAACATGATGACAGGCCAGACTAAGTGCGATTGTTAATGGGTCGGTAAGAGAGTTGTGAAAAATACATTGCATATGTTATGGGTGTGTTATTGTTCCGTCATAATGAATAGCCATCCTTCAATAAACCAATAAACATCATTAAGCAATACCAAGCATTGGTGAGGGAGATCAACACACAAGTTAGCCTTGTAATTAAATACAGAAAATAGCCTAGTGTATGCTAGTGTAGATTCATAACATTTCATGACATGTTAATAACAAACACAGGCATGATACTGATGCCACAGTTCTATTCCAAGAACACTAGAACTTAATCCTGGTTGAGAGAATGCCAAGAATGTGCAAAGCTGTCATCAAGGCAAACGGTGGCTACTTTGAAGAATCTCAAATATAAAATACTTTTTGGGTTACTACATGATTCCATATGTGTTATTTCATAGTTTTGATGTCTTAACTATTATCCTACAAATGTAGAAAATAGTAAAAATAAAGAAAAACCCTGGAATGAGTAGGTGTCCAAACCTTTGACTGGTACTGTAAGTTAGAGGTAGTTTCGCGAGCTAATGCTAACTAGCGTTAGCACAAAGACTGGAAATTACAATCTATCTGCAATATTAAAGCTGATCTACCCCAAAAAAAAAAAAGAAAGACTGGAAGTCTACATGTACCTGCAGGAAGTAGAAAAGTAGTAAGCATGCTCATTTGACTCTGGGGTAAGTAGAAAAACGTCTTAATTGCCAGAATCTCACAGTATCCCTTTAAATCAGAGTAGTGCTGGGAACCGAGCAGTCTGCCTGCCCTGCTAAACTGGCAGGGCCAATCATAACTCCACTCTTTCTAGCCTACATAAAATATCACAGGGTTTATAAACAGCCTGTAATCCAGCCCGCTACCCCCCTCATCTGGGTTTGGTCGGGCGGCAGGGGTTAAATGGGAGAGATGGCCGTCAGCCAGAGAGAAGCAGTATGTCCACAGTCTGATGACATCTGTTGAACTTACACTGTTCCACTAGACAGACAGATGTGCTACCAACTTTTTCGTGGTTGACTGACTGTCCAAACTCTAGAAGACAAATGGCTTAGTGAGAGAGAAGAGAGAAAGAAACCAATACCTTCCCACTCCCCAGGCATCTGTGCCTTTGTCTCGGCAGCCAGCACCCTCCTCTCCCCCTCCTCGCCCTGTTCCCTGTCCCAGCCCGGGATGTTCCCAGTTTCTGGAACACCACCGGGTGTTTCTCCTTGGGTGTAAAAACAATAAGCCATTGTGTTACAGACGATTTAGCTTGACACGTAGCCTTGGCGATTGTCCTGTTTGATTGAATTGTTTCAGGCTCTATCATTCTTTAGCAACAGGTTATTTTCAGCTGATAACACACGATCTTGAACCACAGGAATCCCAGACAGACAGATAAAATATCAAGTTTGATGGGACATAACAGGCTCCATACTGAACAGTGTACACACTAGCCATCTCCTCAGATGTACCGCATCACAGAACAACATGTCTTACATTAACACTAGTCTCTTCCTACATGTCTAAAATGAGTTTGCCTAAGACTATTTGAACACTGACTCACTACACGTACTGTAATAGTTCTGCGAACTCATGAAAATTAGTTTGTATAACTTATGACAAAATATCTTATAAACCCAGACCACTTACTGTAGTAGTTCAGCTAACTAATCAATTAAACGAGAGGTTTTGATCCAGAACAAACAACCTTTTCTCTCTTTAGATAAAGACGTGACATGGGGAGTTTGATATGGAACAGAAGTACAGACATTCCAGGTATAATGTAGTACACACACGCACAAGCACACACTCCCTTTCCCGAAATTCCCTAAAACAAATGATGGCAGGCATCCCATCCCATTCACACACAGTCATTAATATCTGGCAACTTTATTTTCTGTGTCACCGAAAACCATTACTCAGAAATAATGAAGCCGGTTTAACTATCTGCTGGGAATTCCCCCAAAACTCTGCCGAGTGAGTGCCCCTCCTACTCCTACACACAACCCCCCCTCTCCCTCCCTTCAACTCTGAGAATGAGCTGTTTTGCTCTCTCTCCTACCCCTCAACTCTGTTTTGAGCTGGGCGTAAAACAGGGAGAGGAGAGCAGAACAGGGGGATCCAGCGGACGAGTAGAGGGGGCTCCAGCGCAGGGAGAAGAGGGGGCTCCAGCGGAAGGTTAGAGGGGCTCCAGTGGAGGGAGAAGAAGGGGCTCCAGCGGAAGGTTAGAGGGGCTCCAGCACAGGGAGAAGAGGGGGCTCCAGCGGAAGGTTAGAGGGGCTCCAGTGGAGGGAGAGGAGGGGGCTCCAGCGGAAGGTTAGAGGGGCTCCAGTGGAGGGAGAAGAAGGGGCTCCAGCGGAAGGTTAGAGGGGCTCCAGTGGAGGGAGAGGAGGGGGCTCCAGCGGAAGGTTAGAGGGGCTCCAGTGGAGGGAGAAGAGGGGGCTCCAGCGGAAGGTTAGAGGGGCTCCAGTGGAGGGAGAGGAGGGGGCTCCAGCGGAAGGTTAGAGGGGCTCCAGTGGAGGGTTAGAGGAGCTCCCCAGTCTCTTTGATGTGGGCGTAGAGCGGGGCAGCTCATCGTTTATTACAATCACTGGCCTATGACGCTTATTTCCTCCTGAATAATTGACTATAAATCAGACACCTCCTGGTAAAAGCTAAACACCCTCCAATCCCCCCCCTTCTCTCTCTCTTTCTTATCTACTCGGATGATACGCCTATCGTCCATCCACACACGCACAAGCACATTCACACATACAGACACAAATCTACGAATGACACGGGGCAAGGACATGAAGGACATTAAGCAGAGACTAACCTCCCACCCCACACACACGGAAGAGATGTATTCCAGATAAAGGCCATGCCTTCATCTCACAGGGGGCCATGGATAATAACAAGAGAGCGAGAGAGAGAGAGGCAGAGTGGGAGCATTCTGAGGCGACCCAAAGCAATATGGGCATGTTTTTTCATTCAATTTCCTGTGTGATTTCCACATCAGATCTTTCCTCCTTTCATTTGTTAGTGTGTTTAGCAGGTGTGTTTTTGCGTGTCACTGTCTGTGTGTGCGTGTGTACATGCATGTTTGTGCATGGGTGTGTGTATCGTCTACTGTTTACAGAAGTCTAAATAGGAGTGGTGCTCACAGCATCATGAAAACATGCACAGCCAACAACACAACAGTAAAACTCATAGCAAATTTGACCTTAATATCTTTTAACATTTACCTTTCAGCATGATGTTTGGGGACATTCTACCTGAGCAGAAAGGCAGATCGGACACAGACTGTAAAAGCACATTGTGTGTGTGTGTGTGTGTGGTTTTGGTGTCAGAACTCGACAACGTCGGCTGTCGGGGTCCAAGTTCTACTGACTCCTCAGTCTGTTCCTATCCCTCCTCTTCCCTGAGATACGATGTCTGAGTCGTCTTCGGGTTTCACACACACCATCCCGCCGGCCTGCCATCAAGACTCTATACTTACTGGCGTACCACACACCCCACAGCCCCCGCAAGGCAGGGGGCCCATGACCCTTGCTTGGAGTCCACCTGTGGTAAATTCAATTGATTGGACATGATTTTGAAAGGCAAACACCTGTCTATTTAAGGTCCCACAGTTGGCAGTGCATGTCAGAGCAAAGACCAAGCCATGACGTCGAAGGAATTGTCCGTAGAACTCAGAGACAGGATTGTGTTAAGGCACAGATCTGGGGAAGATTACCAAAAACTGTCTGCAGCATTGAAGGTCCCCAAGAACACACTAGCCTCCATCATTCTTAAATAGAAGAAGTTTGGAACCACCAAGACGCTTCCTAGAGCTGGCCGCCCGGCCAAACTGAGCAATAAGGGCCTTGGTCAGGGAGGTGACCAAGAACCCGATGGTCACTCTGACAGAGCTCCAGAGTTCCTCTGTGGAGATGGGACCTTCCAGAAGGAACCTTCCAGAAGGACAACCATCTCTGCAGCACTCCACCAATCAGGCCTTTATGGTAAAGTGGCCAGACGGAAGCCACTACTCAGTAAAAAGGCACATGACAGCCCACTTGGAGTTTGCCAAAAGGCACCTAAAGGACTCTCAGACCATGAGAAACAAGATTCTATGGTCTGATGAAACCAAGATTGAACTCTTTGGCCTGAATGTCAAGCGTCATGTATGGAGGAAACCTGGCACCATCCCTACGGTGAAGCATGGTGGTGGTAGCATCATGCTGTGGGGATGTTTTTCAGCGGCAGGGACTGGGAGACTAGTCAGGATCGAGGGAAAGATGAATGGAGCAAAGTACAGAGAGATCCTTGATGAAAACCTGCTCCAGAGTACTCAGGACCTCAGACTGGGGCGAAGGTTCACCTTCCAACAGGACAATGTCCCTAAGCACACAGCCAAGACAACGCAGGAGTGGCTTCGGGACAAATCTCTGGATGTCCTTGAGTGGCCCAGCCAGAGTCCGGACTTGAACCCGATCGAACATCTCTGGAGAGACCTGAAAATAGCTGTGCAGCTACGCTCCCCATCCAACCTGAGCTTGAGAGGATATGCAGAGAAGAATGGGAGAAACTCCACAAATACAGGCGTGCCAAGCTTGTAGCGTCATACCCAAGAAGGCCCGAGGCTGTAATCGCTGCTTCAACAAAGTACTGAGTAAAGGGTCTGAATACTTATGTAAATGTTTTCAGATTTTAATAAGAAAATAAAATAAAATGTTTTTGCTTTGTCATTATGTGGTATTGTGTAGATTGATGAGGGGAAGAAAACAATGTAATCAATTTTAGAATAAGTCAAGTGGTTTGTTAGCTAGCTAGCCAGACAGTTTTAGAGGAATGATTCCATAAATGTTTCAAATTAACTGCCAATAAGGCAACATTCCATTCAAACAATGCAGTCAATCCACAGCCACACACTGGCTGAAATCAGTAGATGATAGGACTTAGACAAGTTGTAAATGCAACAAGTACTGATATTGTATCACATAATAGCACTCAGCTTTCTGAGAAAACACAAATGGAGACATTTATGGTCTGTTTACGTATACTGTATTTTAGAGGTCATTTATACAGAGAATTGGTATAAAACCCGTATAAACTGTATTTAGGATTATATGACATTTTAGGTTGACAATAATTATATTACACAATTTCTGATAATTCACGTCTTACTTTTCCTGCATAAGTAAAATCAGGATTATGCCTCTACTGCCATTCATTCCAATTAGACTGCTTTGGATTTCTCCCCGACAAATATGGCTGCAATTTTCTCTCACTCTAGTAATTTAATAGGATCTCTATGGTCGGCCCCCCAGATAGGATATGAACACGTCATAAGCCATTGGGATTTTTGTTTTGAATTACAGGAAATTAGCTGTACAACTGAAACATTTTGTCTTAGCCTCATGACAAAATGTGTAGAATAGCAGGAAATTAGCTTGAAAAATGAAGAATTCTCTGTCTCATTGCAAAATGTGTAGAATAGCATTAGATTAGCTATAAAACTGCACGTTTGTCTTTGCCCAAAGGCAAAATGTATAGAATTGTAGGAAGTTAGTTATATGTCATCTACCGTAGTATGCCACTGTCTATACTAATCCCCCAGGGGCGAGACATCACATGGCTGTAGCTCTCCAACTCTCTCTCAAACCCTTCATAAGAACAATTCATTCACTGCCGGCCACAGGCCTATCTGTGTGTACACTGCATT
>NC_059208.1:48397638-48497638 GCF_020615455.1 Coregonus clupeaformis
AAAGGCAGAGATTTACTTGAGAGAGCGATATACACTACATGACCAAAAGTATGTGGACACCTGCTCGTCGAACATCTCATTCCAAAATCATGGGCATTAATATGGAGTTGGTCCCCCCTTTGCTGCTATAACAGCCTCCTCTCTTCTGGGAAGGCTTTCCACTAGATGTTGGAACATTGCTGTGGGGACTTGCTTCCATTCAGCCACAAGAGCATTAGTGAGGTCGGGCACTGATGTTGGGCGATTAGGCCTGGCTCGCAGTTGGCTTTCCAATTCATAACCAAAGGTGTTTGATGGGGTTGAGGTCAGGGCCCTGTGCAGGCCAGTCAAATTCTTCTACACCGATCTGGACAAACCATTTCTGTATGGACCTCGCTTTGTGCACAGGGGCATTGTCATGCTGAAACAGAAAAGGGCCTTCCCTAAACTGTTGCCACAAAGTTGGAAGCACAGAATCGTCTAGAATTTCATTATATGGTGTAGAGTTAAGATTTCCCTTCACTGGAACTAAGGGGCCTAGCCTAAACAATGAAAAACAGCCCCAGACCATTATTCCTCCTCAATCAAACTTTACAGTTGGCACTCTGCATTGGGGTAGGTAGCGTTCTCCTGGCATCCGCCAAACCCATATTAGTCCGTCGGACTGCCAGATGGTGAAGCGTGATTCATCACTCCAGAGAACGTGTTTCCACTGCTCCAGAGTCTAATGGTGGCGAGCTTTACACCACTCCAGCCGACGTTTGGCATTGCGCATGGTGATCTTAGGCTTGTGTGCGGCTGCTTGGCCATGGAAACCCATTTCATGAAGCTCCCAACGAACAGTTCTTGTGCTGACCTTGCTTCCAGAGGCAGTGAGTGTGAGGACAGACAATTTTTACGCGCTACGGGCTTCAGCACTCGGCGGTCCCGTTCCGTGAGCTTGTGGCCTACCACTTTGCGGCTGAGCCGTTGTTGCTCCTAGATGTTTCCGCTTCACAATAACAGCACTTACAGTTGACCGGGGCAGCCGTAGCAGGGCAGAAATGTTAAGAACTGACTTGTTGGAAAGGTGGCATCCTATGACGGTGCCACGTTGAAAGTCACTGAGCTCTTCAGTAAGGCCATTCTACTGCCAATGTTTGTTCAATGGAGATTGCATGGCTGTGTGCTTGATTTTATACACCTGTCAGCAATGAGTGTGGCTGAAATAGCCGAATCCACTAATTTGAAGGGATGTCCACATAGTTTTGTATATATAGTGTATGAACAATAGAGAGAGAGGGAGAGGGAGAGCGAGAGCGAGAGCGAGAGGGAGAGGGAGAGGGAGAGGGAGAGGGAGAGGGAGAGGGAGAGGGAGAGCGAGAGGGAGAGGGAGGTGAGAGAGAGAGAGGTGTTAGGTGAAGATAAGGGGTTGTAGGGGGATGGGAGTTGTGTAGTTTATAGTGGTGGTTGTATAGAGGTGTGTGTAAATGTGTCTTCTAGTGGGAGGTGTGTAGAGGAAGAGGTGTGAATGTGCTTCAGGCAGGCAGGCAGGCAGGCAGCAGGGTAGGGTAGCTGGTGTAACAAGGAGGTCACTCTGATTGACAGGAGCCAATAGGGTAGCTGGTGTAACAAGGAGGTCACTCTGATTGACAGGAGCCAATAGGGTAGCTGGTGTAACAAGGAGGTCACTCTGATTGACAGGAGCCAATAGGGTAGCTGGTGTAACAAGGAGGTCACTCTGATTGACAGGAGCCAGCAGGCTAGCTGGTGTAACAAGGAGGTCACTCTGATTGACAGGAGCCAGTAGGCTAGCTGGTGTAACATGGAGAACACTCTGATTGACAGGAGCCAGCAGGGTAGCTTGTGTAACAAGGAGGTCACACTGATTGACAGGAGCCAGCAGGGTAGCTGGTGTAACATGGAGGTCACTGATTGACAGGAGCCTGGGGACATGAAGCATGTTGTTTACTTGACAAAAAAGGCAATTCCTTCACTCTCTCTCCATCTCTCTCCCTCTCTCTCTCTCTCTCTCCATCTCTCTCTCTCTCTTTCTCTACCTCTCCATTCTCTCTCTCCCTCTCTCTCTCTCTCTCCCTCTTCCCTCTTTCTTTCTTTCTTTCTTTCTCGCTCTCTCTCTCCCTCAACCTCTTTCTCCCGCACTCACTCACTCTCTCTCTCTCTCTCTCTCTCTCTCTCTCTCTCTCTCTCTCTCTCTCTCTCTCTCTCTCTCTCTCTCTCTCTCTCTCTCTCTCTCTCTCTCTCTCTCTCTCTCTCTCTCTCTCTCTCTCTCTCTCTCTCTCTCTCTCTCTCTCTCTCTCTCTCTCTCTCGCTCTCTCTCTCTCTCTCTCTCAATTCAGTTAAATTCAAAGGGCTTTATTGGCATGGGAAACATATGTTTACATTGCCAAAGCAAGTGAAATAGATAATAAACAAAAGTGAAATAAACAATACAAAAGTAACAGTAAACATTACACTCACAAAAGTTCCAAAAGAATAAAGACATTTCAAATGTCATATTATGTATATATACAGTGTTATAATGATGAGCAAATAGTTAAATTACAAAAGGGAAAATAAATAAACATAAATATGGGTTGTATTTACAATGGTGTTTGTTCTTCACTGGTTGCCCTTTTCTTGTGGCAACAGGTCACAAATCTTGCTGCTGTGATGGCACACTGTGGTATTTCACCCAATAGATATGGGAGTTTATCAAAATTTGATTTGTTTTCGAATTCTTGTGGGTCTGTGTTATCTGAGGGAAATATCTGTCTCTAATATGGTCATACATTTGGCAGGAGGTTAGGAAGTGCAGCTCAGTTTCCACCTCATTTTGTGGGCAGTGTGCACGTAGCCTGTCTTCTCTTGAGAGCCAGGTATGCCTACGGCGGCCTTTCTCAATAGCAAGGCCATGCTCACTGAGTCTGTACATAGTCAAAGATTTCCTTAATTTTGGGTCAGTCACAATGGTCAGGTATTCTGCCACTGTGTACACTCTGTTTAGGACCAAATAGCATTCGAGTTTGCTCTGTTTTTTTGTTAATTCTTTCTTTCTCTCTCTGGATAGCTAAGAATGTATCAGTCTGGCTTTGGTATTTCTCCCAGTCTTTTTCTCTTATCACAGTTTCTTATCTTTATGTAGTGTTGTGGTGTCACTCTTGTCGTGATGTGTGTTTTGCCCTATATTTGTATTTTTAATCCAAGCCCCCGTCCCCGCAGGAGACCTTTTGTATTTTGGTAGGCCATTATTGTAAATAGGAATTTGTTCTTAACTGACTTACCTAGTTAAATAAAGGTTAAATTAAATAAAATACATCTGTTACTTATCTCCGTCTATCTATGGTTGTTGTGATGCGTTGTGAAAGCTGACACGCCTGAAGGACTGACTGTTGGCGGAGTTCGTGGAATACAAATCTCTGCAACGTGCATTCTGTTTGATCACATTCCTAGGACACACACACACACACACACTTTCATCTGTCTGTTTGTGTGTTGATGGGAGTAGTTACATTCTCCACTATCGATTCATCCTGGTTCACACAAGCCCAGAAGGGCGGGAGGGGAGGGGAGGGGAGGGGAGGGGAGGGCTTTGGAGGCTGGCTGGGTATTTTTAGTCTGCGTTGGCATCGGGGTCGTGGTGGAGGGAGGGAGGGAGGGAGGGAGGGAGGGAGGGAGTGTGAGTACTACAGACATAAACAGATCAGAGAGGGGAATTAAGTGACATCAGTGATCTAGCACACAGCACAGTGAGTGAATGTGTTGGTCTCCCCATAGAGACAACATACAGTACCTTCTCCTCCTCCTGACTTCACTAACAAAGCCACTGACTAGACACTGTAATATATTGTGAATGCAGTCTTGGACAGTAAAATACTTCAATGCAGCACTGATAGATAGCATTGTTATGTAACTATTTGTTATTTCTGTTTCTCTGTCTCTCTCTCCCTCTCCCTCTTTCTCTCTCTCTCTTGCTCCCTCCCTCCCTCCCTCCCCCTCCTCTCTAGTCTATAACACCAGCGAATGCACTTTAGTCTCAGTGGAGTCACCACGGCAGCAACAACTTTATTAATGAATGTACATTACGATAGAGGGTAATAGAAATCCATATCTATTAGTAGGAGTACTATTCCAGTGTGATTTAGCTGAATCCTTTATGTAAAGTCATTATGTCAAGGCACAGGCCCTAGTCTGGGGAGTCATTCTGCTGTAAATGAGACTAGAGGATGAATTATTAAAATGCCTTTCCAGTTTTTTCCCTCTGCTTTCTCTGGGTCTCTTTTATAATGAAATCTTATAGAGGAACGCTACCGTGATATTCATTCTTATGGAGGAGTTAGTGGATCGCTAACCATGCTATTCATTGTTATGGGGAAGCGCTAAGCGCTAACTGTGCTATTCATTGTTATGGGGAGCGCTAAGCTCTAACTGTGCTATTAATTTCTATGGGGGCGCGCTAAGCGCTAGCAGTGCTATTCATTGTTATGGGTGAGTTAGCGAACGGAGTGCTAACCATGCTAGTCATTCCTATGAGGAGCGCTAAACATGCTAACTGAGGAGGAGATGCTACAGTAATGTCTATTGTGTGGAACATCTCTGTGACAAAGAGGGGTCAGGAAGTCACTTTCAATGTGTGTGTGTCAAATAAAATAAAATAAAATGTAATTGGTCACATGCGCCGAATACAACAGGTGTAGACTTGACTTACTTACGAGCCCATTCCCAACAATGCAGAGTTAAAAAGAAAGACAACTATTTGCTAAATAAAAAAGGAAATACTAACACAATAAAAACAATAACGAGGCTATAAACAAGGAGTACCAGTACCAAGTCAATGTGCAGGAGTACCAGTACCAAGTCAATGTGCAGGAGTACCGGTACCAAGTCAATGTGCAGGAGTACCAGTACCAAGTCAATGTGCAGGGGTACCAGTACCAAGTCAATGTGCAGGAGTACCAGTACCAAGTCAATGTGCAGGAGTACCGGTACCGAGTCAATGTGCAGGAGTACCGGTACCGAGTCAATGTACCGGTACCGAGTCAATGTGCAGGAGTACCGGTACCGAGTCAATGTGCAGGGGTACCAGTACCAAGTCAATGTGCAGGAGTACCGGTACCGAGTCAATGTGCAGGGGTACCGGTACTGAGTCAATGTACCGGTACTGAGTCAATGTGCAGGATACTGACAGTATTTAGATGTGGGTAGGATAAAAGTGACTAGTCAATCAGGATATATAATAAACAGAAAGCAGTAGCGTATGTGAAGTGTGAAAGTATGTCTATGTGTGAGTGTGTGTGGCGTCAAAATGCATGTGTGTGTGGGTTTCCTGTGTGAGCGTATGTAGGTAGTGTGTGTGTGTGTGTGTGTGTGTGTGTGTGTGTGTGTGTGTGTGTGTGTGTGTGTGTGTTGGAGTGTCAGTGTAGTATGTGTGAGTGTGTGGGTAGAGTCTAGTGAGTGTGCATAGAGTCAGTGCAAGGGAGTCAGTGCAAAACAATAAAGAAAGATATAATAAAGGGAGTCAATGTAAATTGTCCGGGTGTGTGTGTGAGTATGTGTCATTAATTGAGTGTTGTCCTTAGGGACACAATCGGTATTTACTGTTGTGTACAGACCCCGCCCACACACTCCACCATCCACCCCTCCCTCTACCCATCCACCCCTCCTCCCCCCTCTATCCATCCCCTCAGGAAGGAACTTGCAGTAGTAGATACTGAGAGAGAAAGAGGACGAAACAACAGGTCCGGGACAAGGTAGCACGACCCGTGAACAGGTCAGGGTTCCATAGCCACAGGTAGAACAGCAGGAACTGGATCAGCAGCACGACCAGATGGACTGGGGACGGGGACAGCCAGGAGTCGTCAGGCCAGGTAGTCCTGAGGCATGGTCCTAGGGCTCAGGTCCTCCAGGAGGGAGGGAGGGAGGGAGAGAGAGAGAGCCCACAGAGCCCCAGAACAACAACAACAACACAATTAGATCCAACCAAATCATGAGAAAACAAAAAGATAATTACTTGACACATTGGAAAGAATTTACAAAATATCGCAGAATACCTGACCACTGTGACTGACCCAAACTTAAGGAAAGCTTTGACTATGTACAGACTCAGTGAGCATAGCCTTGCTATTGAGAAAGGCCACCGTAGGCAGACCTGGCTCTCAAGAGAAGACAGGCTATGTGCACACTGCCCACAAAATGAGGTGGAAACTGAGCTGCACTTCCTAACCTCCTGCCAAATGTATGACCATATTAGAGACACATATTTCCCTCAGATTACAGAGATCCACAAAGAATTAGAAAACAAACCCAATTTTGATAAACTTATCTACTGGGTGAAAAACCACAGTGTGCCATCACAGCAGCAGGATTTGTGACCTGTTGCCACAAGAAAAGGGCAACCAGTGAAGAACAAACACCATTGTAAATACAAACCATATTTATGTTTATTTATTTTCCCATTTGTACTTTAACTATTTGCACATTGTTACAACACTGTATATATTAACATGACATTTGAAATGTCTTTATTCTTTTGGAACTTTTGTGAGTGTAATGTTTACTGTTAATATTTATTGTTTATTTCACTTTTGTTTACTATCTACTTCACTTGCTTTGGCAATGTTAACATACGTTTCCCATGCCAATAAAGCCCTTAAATTGAAATTGAATTGAGGGAGGGAGGGAGGGAGGGAGGGAGTGAGGGAGGGAGGGGGGAGGGAGAGAGAGAGAGGATAATTATAGGGAGTATGCCTAAGATCACACAGGACACCAGATAAGACAGGAGAATTTCACCAGATAGGACAGACTGGCCAACCAGGCAGGATATAACCCCACCCACTTTGCCAAAGCACCACCAAAGGGATATCAACAGACCACTAACTTACTACCCTGAGACAAGGCCGAGTATATCATACGAAGATCTCCCACATCGCACAAGTCCGAGGACAGGAAGGATGTGAGAACGCAAGAGAACGTGGTCCTCTGTAGCTCAGCTGGTAGAGCACGGCGCTTGTAACGCCAAGGTAGTGGGTTCGATCCCTGGGACCACCCATACACAAAAAAAAAAAATATGTATGCACGCATGACTGTAAGTCGCTTTGGCTAAAAGCGTCTGCTAAATGGCATATTATTATTATTATTATAAGCAAGCCAGTGAGACCCTGTAATAGGGTCAGAGGCAGAGAATCCCAGTGGAGAGAGGGGAGTCGGCCAGGCAGAGACAGCAAGGGTGGTTCGTCACTCCAGTGCCTTGCTGTTCACTTTCGCACCCCTGGGCCAGACTACACTCAATCATAGGACCTACTGAAGAGATGAGTCTTCAGTAAAGACTTAAAGGTTGAGACTGAGTCTGCGTATCTCACATGGATTGGCAGACCATTCCATTAAAATGGAGCTCTATAGGAGAAGCCCTGCCTCCAGCTGTTTGCTTCGAAATTCTAGGAACAATAAGGAGGCCTGGGTCTTGTGACAGTAGTGTACGTGTAAATATGTACGGCAGGACCAAATTGGAAAGATCGGTAGGAGCAAGTCCATGTGATGCTTTGTTGGTTAGCAGTAAAACCTTGAAATCAGCCCTAGCCTTAACAGGAAGCCAGAGGCTAGCACTGGAGTAATATGATTACTTTATTTTTTTTATTGCAGACCTTATGCAGTCAGTCACCTATCGTCCCAGATGTCCAGTACTGGTAGATAATGCTGCTCACATAACACTACACAGAATAGGTCAGCTCAGATAGATAATCAGATAGAATACAGATTTTATGTAGATATACAAACACAGATCTGCTCTAGATAGACATGTCTAAGGTGTGGTCATCGTTGTGTTGCCCCCCTAGCACTCCTTGTTGTTCACCAGAGAGGTTTCTGGAATATTATTTTTGCCACCAAGAGCACAGGGCACGATGTCGCTGTCACGATAAGCCTGTTGACAAACGAGTAGAGCGAGAGAAGAAAACGTTTTACATTTAAAGTGTCCTGCTCGGCCCCAACCTGGCTGTTGACTCCGTCGTGTTCACTGCCTGTTAGTGACAGTGTGATGATACCAGGGCATTGTAACTGCCTTGTTGACCTCGTGTCGAGTCTACTGCTACTGCTATTTACATTGACATTTTAGTCATTTAGCAGACGCTCTTATCCAGAGCGACTTACAGTTAGTGAATGCATACATGTTTTTTTTAATTTAATTTTTTGTTTTTTTTCATACTGGCCCCCCGTGGGAAACAAACCCACATCCCTGCCGGCCAAACCCTCCCCTACCTTGGACGACGCTGGACCAATTGTGCACCGCCCATGGGTCTCCCGGTCGCGGCCGGCTGCGACAGAGCCTGGACTCGAACCAGGATCTCTAGTGGCACAGCTAGCACTGCGATGCAGTGCCTTAGACCATGCTATATGTTCATACTGTAGATAGATAAATGTTTGTTTTGGGGACATGCTGTCTGTATTAAAGACTGTCTTTAAGGCATGGGATGTGTGTAGTCAACAGTTCAGAAGTTGAATGAACTAGAGTGTAATAACCTATTTCTTTAATGTATTTTTTACCCTTAATTTACCATTTAAATTGACTGAGAACACATTCTCATTTACAGCAACGACCTGGGGAATAGTTACTGGGGAGAGGAGGGGGGATTCATGAGCCAATTGGAAGCTGGGGATGATTAGGTGGCCATGATGTTATGGAAATTATTATACAGAAGAAGTACAGTACAGGGCCTGCATTCATAAGACATCTCAGAGTAGTAGTGCTGATCTAGGATCAGGTCTCCCGGTCCATTCATTATGATCTAAATGGCTAAACTGGTCCTAGATCAGTACTCCTAGTCTAAGACACTTTATGAATACGAGCCCAGAAGCTATTGAATCTGTACTGCTGCACTAAAACTCTCCCTCCTCCCACTAGAGTGATGATGTTGTTTTTGAGTCTGGCTGGGCGATATTCGTCATGGTTACTGGAGAGGAGTCATCTGAGGAATCATGGGGAAACACATGCCACTGATATAGCCACTCTGATAGATGTGTTTGTGTGTGTGTCAAATCAAATCAAATCAAATTGTATTGGTCACATACACGTGTTTAGCAGATGTTATTGCAGGTGTAGCGAAATGCTTGTGGTACTAGCTCCGACAGTGCAGTAATATTTAACAAGTAATATCTAACAATTTCACAACATATTCCCAATACCCCCCAAATCTAAGTAAAGCTATGGAATTAAGAATATATAAATATATGGACTAGCAATGTCAGTAGAATAGTATATAATACAATATATACATATGAGATGAGTAATGCAAGATATGTAAACATTATTAAAGTGACTAGTGTTCCATTTATTAAAGTGGCCAGTGATTTCTAATCTGGCAGCATATAGGCAGCAGCCTCTAATGTGCTAGTGGCTATTTAACAGTCTGATGGCCTTGAGCTAGAAGCTGTTTTTCAGTCTCTCGGTCCCAGCTTTGATGCACCTGTACTGATCTCGCCTTCTGGATGATGGCGGGGTGAACAGGCAGTGGCTCGGGTGGTTGTTGTCCTTGATTATCTTTTTGGCCTTCCTGTGACATCGGGTGCTGTAGGTGTCCTGGAGGGCTGGTAGTTTGCCGCCGGTGATGCGTTGGGCAGACCGCACCACCCTCTGGAGAGCCCTGCGGTTGCTGGGGGTGCAGTTGCAATACATCGCGGTGATACAGCCCGACAGGATGCTCTCAATTGTGCATCTGTAAAAGTTTGTGAGGGTTTTAGGTGCCAAGCCAAATTTCTTCATCCTCCTGAGGTTGAAGAGGCGCTGTAGAGGCGTGTGTGTGTATGTGTGTGTGTGAGTCCTCTGAGATACTCTTAACAGCCCTGTTGACGGGAACAATTGTCTGCCTTGCAATCTCTTCATTTTCATCTTATCTCTCTCTGTTTGCCATTCTCTCTCTCTCTCTCTCTCTCTCTCTCTCTCTCTCTCTCTCTCTCTCCTCTCTCTCTCTCTCTCTCTCTCTCTCTCTCTCTCTCTCTCTCTCTCTCTCTCTCTCTCTCTCTCTCTCTCTCTCTCTCTCTCTCTCTCTCTCTCTCTCTTACTCTCTCTCCTGCTCCCAGTAGGGATTGTAACATTGTGAACAGTACTGTGTAGTTACTGTCCTACTCCTTCCCCCCTCTCCCTCTCCCTCCCTCCTCCTCCTCCTCTCCAGACCTCACTCTCGTTCCATTTTTCTTTACCGCTCCATCTCTCTACCTCTCTTTTCTGGTTCCAGTATTAATGTTCCCTGTCATTGGTCTAGTTATTTATGAGTGCTCCTCCCTCCTCTTTTTCAATTGGCTCCAGATGCACATCAGGATTTCTCTGTACTGCAACTCAGATGCAATCCCTTGGGATGTTCCAACTCGTTACCCCATTGAAGTTGACATTTTAAATGGTTAGGGTAAGGGTTAGGGTAATGGTTAGGTAAGGGTAGGGGTTAGGGTTAGGGTTAGGGTTATAGTTTGGTAAGGGTAGGGGTTAAGGTTAAGGTTAGGGTTTAGGGGAGGGGTTAGGGTTAGGGTTAGGGTTAGGGTTTGGGTTAGGGTTTAGGGTAGGGTTAGGGTTTAGGGTAGGGACATCCCAAGGATCCAGAAAAGCACTGCTCGTTTCTAATAGTTCATCTACCACGGAGCGCCAGAAAACGGTATATACAGCTCTTGGAGAGAGAGGCCACAGCACACTGATCTTTGGTGATGATAGAAAATATGTATAACAATTGAGTCGTTTGTGTGTGTGCGTGTGTGTCTCTCTCTCTCTGTAATTGATTGATTACTCACTTTATATGTGCATACTGTATTCTGGACATAGCTCATCCTATATCACTACTGCTGGACATACCACATACCTTTTCCTACGTATATATTGTCAATTTAAGTGATAAAGAGGATATATTGACACAGGTGTTGTTAGGCCCGAGACAAAGTTGAGGCTTCGAGGGCATTATCACTTTTATACAACAGGTTACCAACATATTCATATAATGATTGACATACACTACCGGTCAAAAGTTTTAGAACACCTACTCATTCAAGGGTTTTTCTTTATTTTTACAATTTTCTACATTGTAGAATAAAAGTGAAGACATCGAAACTATGAAATAACACATATGGAATCATGTAGTAACCAAAAAAGTGTTAAACAAATAAAAATATATTTTATATTTTTATATTTTATATTTTATTTTATATTTTGAGATTCTTCAAATTGCCACCCTTTGCCTTGATGACAGCTTTGCACACTCTTGGCATTCTCTAAACCAGCTTCATGAGGTAGTCACCTGGAATGCATTTCAATTAACAGGTGTGCCTTCTTAAAAGTTAATTTGTGGAATTTCTTTCCTTCTTAATGCGTTTGAGCCAATCAGTTGTGTTGTGACAAGGTAGGGGGGTATACAGAAGATAGCCCTATTTTGTAAAAGACCAAGTCCATATTATGGCAAGAACAGCTCAAATAAGCAAAGAGAAATGACAGTCCATCATTACTTTAAGACATGAAGGTCAGTCAATCCGGAAAATGTCAAGAACTTTGAAAGTTTCTTCATGTGCATTCGCAAAAACCATCAAGCGTTATGATGAAACTGGCTCTCATGAGGACCGCCACAGGAATGGAAGACCCAGAGTATCCTCTGCTGCAGAGGATAAGTTCATTTGAGTTACCAGCCTCAGAAATTGCAGCCCAAACAATTGCTTCACAGAGTTCAAGTAACAGACACATCTCAACATCAACTGTTCAGAGGAGACTGTGTGAATCATGCCTTCGAATTGATTCAAATAAACCACTGCTAAAGGACACCAATAAGAAGAAGAGACTTGCTTGGGCCAAGAAACACGAGCAATGGACATTAGACCGGTGGAAATTTGTCCTTTGGTCTGGAGTCCAAATTGGAGATTTTTGGTTTCAACCGCCGTGGCTTTGTGAGACGCGGTGTGGGTTAACGGATGATCTCAGCATGTGTATTTCCCACCGTAAAGCATGGAGGAGGACATGTTATGGTATGGGGGTGCTTTGCTGGTGACACTGTCTGTGATTTATTTAGAATTCAAGGCACACTTAACCAGCATGGCTACCACAGCATTCTGCAGCGATACGCCATCCCATCAGGTTTGGGGACTAGTGGGACTATCATTTGTTTTTCAACAGGACAATGACCCAACACACTTCCAGGCTGTGTAAGGGCTATTTTACCAAGAAGGAGAGCGATGGAGTGCTGCATCAGATGACCTGGCCTCCACAATCCCCCGACCTCAACCAAATTGAGATGGTTTGGGATGAGTCGAATGGCAGAGTGAAGGAAAAGCATCCAACAAGTGCTCAGCATATGTGGGAACTCCTTCAAGACTATTGGAAAAGCATTCCAGGTGAAGCTGGTTGAGAGAACGCCAAGAGTGTGCAAAGCTGTCATCAAGGCACAGGGTGGCTATTTGAAGAATCTCAAATATAAAATATAATTTGATTGGTTTAACACTTTTTTGGTTATGTGTTATTTCATAGTTTTGATGTCTTCACTATTATTCTACAATGTAGAAAATAGTAAAAATAAAGAAAAACCCTTGAATGAGTAGGTGTTTTAAAACATTTGACCGTGTCACGACTGTCTGTGAGATGCGGTAAACAAAGTCAGGCGCAGGACACAGAACTCTCGGATACGTACTTTTAATACGAAAAGGATCCAAAAGGACACAGAAAATAACTCCATGCAGGGAGGAAATAACCCGCTCACAAAATAGACAACCGTGAAGGGGAAAACAATCACACACAAAGTACAGATGAGAGACAGGGGTAATTATAAGGGAAACAATTAACATAATGACGAACAGGTGTAAACAATACAGACAAAACTAAACAAACACCGATAACATCGAACGGCAGTAGCTAGTACTCGGGGGGCGACGAACGCCGAAGCCTGCCCGAGCAAGGAGGAGGAGCAGCCTCGGCAGAATCCGTGACAGTACCCGCGCCTTGACGCGCTCGTGCGCCGCCCGGCCTCGGGGACGGCCAGGAGGACGCGGAGCAGGGCGAGTTGGGTGATTCCGGTGGAACTCTGTCAACAGGGAGGGATCTAGGATGTCCCTCCTAGGGACCCAGCACCGTTCCTCCGGACCGTACCCCTCCCACTCCACGAGATACTGCAGACCCCCCATCCGACGCCTCGAATCACGATGGAACGGACTGAGTACGCGGAGCCCCTTCGATGTCTAGTGGGGGCGGAGGGGCCTCTCGTACCTCATTCTCCTGGAGTGGACCAGCTACCACCGGCCTGAGGAGAGACACATGGAACGAGGGGTAAATGCGATAATTAACAGGCAGCTGTAACCTATAACATACCTTGTTCAATCTCCTCAGGACTTTAAATGGCCCCACAAACTGCCGGCCCAGCTTCCGGCAGGGCAGGTGAAGGGGCAGGTTTCTGGTCGAGAGCCAGACCCGATCTCCCGGCGCATAAACCGGACCCTCACTGCGGTGGCGATCGGCGCTCGCCTTTTGCCGTCTGATGGCCCGCTGCAGATGGACGTGAGCAGCGTTCCATGTCTCCTCCGAGCGCCGAAACCATTCATTCACCGCAGGAGCCTCGATCTGGCTCTGATGCCAGGGTGCCAGAACCGGCTGATAGCCCAACACACACTGGAAAGGAGTGAGATTAGTGGAGTAGTGGCGGAGTGAGTTTTGGGCTATCTCTGCCCAGGGAATATACCCCGACCAGTCCTCCTGCCGGTCCTGGCAGTAGGACCTCAGAAACCTACCCACATCTTGGTTTACTCTCTCCACCTGCCCATTACTCTCAGGGTGAAAACCCGAGGTAAGGCTGATCGAGACCCCCAAACGTTCCATAACGCCTCCACACTCTAGAGGTGAACTTGGGACCCCGATCAGACACTATATCCTCAGGGACCCCGTAGTGCCGGAAAACGTGAGTAAACAGGGCTTCGGCCGTTTGTAGGGCTGTAGGAAGACCTGGCATAGGGATGAGACGGCAGGCCTTAGAAAACCGATCCACAACGACCAAGATCGTGGTATTCCCCTGGGAAGGGGAAGGTCCGTGACAAAATCCACCGACAGGTGAGACCACAGCCGTTGTGGAACGGGGAGAGGTTGTAACTTCCCCCTGGGCAGGTGTCTAGGCGCCTTACACTGGCGCACACCGAGCAGGAAGAAACGTAAACTCTCACGTCCTTAGCTAAGGTGGGCCACCAGTACTTCCCGCTAAGACAGTGCACCGTCCGACCAATACCAGGATGACCAGAGGAGGGTGACGTGTGAGCCCAATAAATCAGTCGGTCACGGACCTCGAGCGGCACGTACCTCGTCCCTCTGGACACTCGGCGGGGAGAAGGGTCGGTGCGAGCGCCCGCTCGATCTCCGTGTCGACCTCCCACACCACCGGTGCCACGAGACAAGACTCCGGTAGTATGGGAGTGGGCTCAATGGACCTCTCCTCTGTGTCATATCGTTGGGACAGGGCGTCTGCCTTAACGTTCTGTGACCCGGGGATATACGTGATCTTAAAGACAAACCGGGCCAGAAACATGGCCCACCTAGCCTGGCGAGGGTTCAGTCTCTTCGCTGCCCGGATGTACTCCAGGTTACGATGGTCAGTCAGAATGAGAAAAGGGTGGTTAGCCCCCCTCAAGCCAATGTCTCCACACCTTCAGGGCCTGGACCACAGCTAGCAGCTCCCTGTCCCCCACGTCATAATTGCGCTCCGCCGGACCGAGCTTCTTAGAATAGAAAGCACAGGGGCGGAGTTTTGGTGCGTGCCCGAGCGCTGAGACAGTATAGCACCGATCCCCGCCTCGGACGCATCCACCTCGACTTGGAACGCCAAAGAGGGATCCGGATGTGCCAGCACCGGAGCTGAGGTGAACAGGTCCTTCAAATGACTAAACGCCCTGTCCGCCTCAGCCCGACCACTGCAAACGCACCGGGCCCCCTTAGCAGGGGAGGTAATGGGAGCCGCTACCTGTCCAAAACCCCGGATAAACCTCCGGTAGTAATTGGCAAAACCCAAAAACCGCTGCACCTCCTTTACTGTAGTTGGAGTCTGCCAATTACGCACGGCTGAAGCGCGTCAATCTCCATCTCCACCCCTGACGCAGACAACCGGTGTCCCAGGAAGGAGATGGACTCCTGGAAAAACAGACATTTCTCTGCCTTCACATACAGATCATGCTCCAACAGTCTACCCAGCACCCGACGATTACCAGGGACACATGCTCGGTGCGTGTAGCGGAGTATATCAGAATGTCATCAATATACACCACTACCCCCTGTCCATGCAAATCCCGGAAAATCTCATCTACAAATGATTGGAAGACTGAAGGAACATTCATTAGACCGTATGGCATGACGAGGTACTCATAGTGACCCGAGGTGGTACTGAAGGCTGTTTTCCACTCATCTCCCTCCCGAATGCGCACCAGGTTGTAAGCGCTCCTGAGATCAATTTTTGTGAAGAAGCGCGCCCCGTGTAATGACTCCATCATACTAGCAATCAGAGGGAGAGGATAGCTTTATTTAATAGTGATCTGATTGAGACCACGGTAATCAATACACGGGCGAAACCCCCATCCTTCTTCTTCACAAAAAAGAAACTTGGGGACGCAGGAGAAGTGGAAGGCCGTATGTATCCCTGTCTCAAGGATTCGGCGACGTATGTCTCCATAGCAGCCGTCTCCTCCTGAGACAGAGGATACACATGGCTGCGAGGGAGCGCCGCGCCAACCTGGAGGTCTATCGCACAATCCCCCTGTCGATGAGGTGGTAATTGAGTCGCCTTCTTCTTACAGAAGGCGCTTGCCAAATCGGCATACTCAGGAGGAATGTGCATTGTGGGCATTTGGTTCGGACTCTCCACCGTCATTGCCCCTACGGAAACACCTACACACCGCCCCACACACTGATCAGACCATCCCTTGAGAGCCCTCTGTTGCCATGAAATGTTGGGGTCATGAGATATTAACCAGGGAAGTCCCAACACCACTGGAAACGCAGGAGAGTCAATTAAATACAACTGTATAGTCTCCTCATGACCCTTCTGCGTTTTCATCTTCAGTGGCGCTGTGACCTCCCTAATCAATCCCGACCCCAAAGGCCGGCTATCTAGGGCATGGATAGGGAAGGGCACATCGACTGGTAATATAGGGATCCCTAACTTATATGAGAAATGGCGATCGATAAAATTCCCAGCTGCGCCTGAATCGACTAGCGCCTTATGCTGGGAGTAAGAAGAAACTTCTGGAAACATCACTTGGATACACATATGAACAGCAGAGAGCTCTGGGTGAGTTGGGACCTTACTCACCGGAAATGACTCATCAGTGTGCTGCCTCGAATCCGAGGAGACCCTCCCCAGCACCGAACCGCCGTGTGTCCTCGGCGGCCACAGTTGGTGCAGGGGACAGCCTCCTTCCTGGCCTCCCTCTACCAGCACCCCCGAGCTCCATAGGGCTCGGCTCGGAGGTGCTGGGGGATGGAATGGCGGCCCCAGCGCTGGACGTCCGCGGGTAGCCAACAGGGTATCCAAGCGAATCGACATGTCCACCAGCTGATCGAAGCTTAGGTTGGTGTCCCTGCAGGCCAGCTCTCGACAGACGTCCTCCCTCAGGCTGCATCTGTAGTGGTCGATGAGGGCCCTCTCATTCCATCCCGAATTGGCAGCCAGAGTCCGGAAGTCAGTGCGAATTCCTGCGCGCTCCTCCCTCCCCTGTCTGAGGTGGAATAGACGCTCACCCACCGCCTTCCCCTCCGGGGATGATCGAACACTGCCCTGAAGCGGCGGGTGAACTCCGCATAGTTCACAGTAGCGGTGTCTATCCCTCCCCACTCGGCGTTGGCCCACTCCAGTGCCTTGCCGGACAGACAGGAGATGAGGCGGACACGCCTCGTATCCCGAGGGTGCCGGGTGAATGGTTGCCAGGTAAAGTTCCACCTGGAGCAGGAAACCCTGACACCCGGCTGCGGTGCCATCATAAGCCCTCGGGAGGCGAGAGCCCCACTGGACTCGGATGTGAGACGATAGGAGTAGCCGATGGTGGTGGTATCGTTGGAGGAGGTGTGGGCAAACCTCCTCTCTCCCATCGTCCCCAAAGTGTTCATAACGTTCTCCATAGCGGCACCAAGATTTTGGAGCATCGCTGCCTGTTGTAGGACGCGCTCCTCGAGTGATCCAGTCGGGTGCCGTCGCTCCCGCTGACTCCATGGTAAGGTGTGTGATTCTGTCACGACTGTCTGTGAGATGCGGTAAACGAAGTCAGGCGCAGGACACAGAACTCTCGGATACGTACTTTTAATACGAAAAGGATCCAAAAGGACACAGAAAATAACTCCACGCAGGGAGGAAATAACCCGCTCACAAAATAGACAACCGTGAAGGGGAAAACAATCACACACAAAGTACAGATGAGAGACAGGGGTAATTATAAGGGAAACAATTAACATAATGACGAACAGGTGGAAACAATACAGACAAAACTAAACAAACACCGATAACATCGAACGGCAGTAGCTAGTACTCCGGGGATGACGAACGCCGAAGCCTGCCCGAGCAAGGAGGAGGAGCAGCCTCGGCAGAATCCGTGACAGACCGGTAGTGTATTTTCAGTAAAATAAATATTTTTATGAATTGTATTAATACTATTTCATCCTTCCACGAGATATAGACCTGACACAAATCTAAGGTTGCTACCCAAGCTGGCTGTTCGTTCATTCTATCGGTTCGGTTGCCAGAGACGCTACCGTCGTTAAGTGTTTTTGTTCTGTATCTATGTACCCATTTGTTTGTTCTAAATGTTCTATTGCCATACTGGCTGGCGGTGTTCTTATCACTTGCTTGCTAGCTAGCCAACTATGGCTAACTTAGTCACGTCAAACAGTTCAGCCAGAATAACAGCAAAGTAGCTGCATTTGCGTTTGTTTAAGCTGTTTACTAGTTACATTTATTTGGATACATCCATAACAATGAGCTAATGATGCACGATTTCGCCTGGCATAGAAAATGTGCTCTCTCGTCAGGACACTGTTTTTCAGAGGAGCTAGCCAACAACACAGCTAACAAAATCACTTCAAACTGAAGCAGGAAAGACAGCAAACTTGCTGCATTTTGTTTTGTTTTTACCTGTTTTCTATTGACATTTCTTTGTATATATCCATAAAAACGATGCCAGATGGCCTCCCGAGTGGCGCAGCGGTATATGGCACTGCATCGCAGTGCTTGAGGCGTCACTACAGACTCGGGTTTGATCCCAAGCCGTGACCAGGAGTCCCATAGGGCGGCGCATCATTGGCCCAGCGTCGTCTGGGCTAGGGGAGGGTTTACTTGGCTCATCGCGCTCTAACGACTCTTTGTGGCGGGCCGGGTGCCTGCAGGCTGACTTTGAATATTGAAACAATGTTGCAAATGTCGCATAGACAGACAGCAAGGTTTATACAAATCTCTGCTGTTGAAAACTAAATGCTAGTCTGAAAGAAATGGAAGATAGTGTCTAGATGCTTTTTACAGTGGCGATCAAGTTTATAAATTGCCTGGCCAGGCTGATGAGACAGTGGATTGTGCAGTGAGATGGAACAGAGTAAATAGGCATTTTAACATCATAGATTTAGCCGGTGGTAACTTGTGGAATAGACACCGGCTGGAATGCGGTTTTAACCAATCAGCATTCAGGATTAGACCCACCCTTTGTATAAACTGTCTATACACACCACATATTTATATCCTGGACTCTGACATTGCTCATTCTGATATTTCTTAATCTTCTTCTTTTTCCTTAGGATTGTTTGTGTTTTAGTTGTATTAGTAGAATTGGACTGTTAGACATTTACTGCACCGCTGGAGCTAAGAATGAAAGCATTTCACTGCACCTGCTTTAACTTCTGGTAATCTGTGTACACGACAAATATACTTTGATTTGATTTAAGAGAGACAGTGGACTTGGCTGCTAGATGAGGGGCTGAATCACAGTGTTCTCCCACATCTGTGGCCAAGCGCCCTCTTCAGACCTGGCAGGGACTGTGTCAACCACTCGTAAGAGACAGATTATTTTATGCACACTCATTATTACACACACACACACACACACACACACACACACACACACACACACACACACACACACACACACACACACACACACACACACACACACATAGAGAGAGAGACACACACACACACAGAGAGACATACATACACACACATGCACGTTTGCAAGCTTGCATGCACAGCCGCGCACAGCCGCACACACACATTCACGCGCGCACACACACACACACACACACACTCAAACGCCTCATTACCCAGACGCAAGGGATGGGAAGAACTCAGCGGACCTCCAAGCTCACTTCCTGTTTAGGGGTTCTGGAGGCGGGAAGCAGAGGGGGAACAACTGGTGACGCCACACCGACCGGATCCCAGACTTCCTGTGTGCTCTGCAGACCCTGGGTGTTACCGGACGTTTGGTATACTGTAACAACTCGAGCCAAGCCAATCACACGCATGTGACCTACAGTAGTCGTGACTGGAAGGCACAGGAGTAAGCATTCATGCTTCCGTGTGTAGGCCTAGATACTGTAGCTAACAGTGTAGCAGATGCACACATACTATATAGTATGAGAATGGACGGAAATATAGAGACCATTCCAGTCACGATGTGGAGGAGGAGTTGGGTGTGAAATGTTTTTGTGTGTCTGCCTGTGTGTGTGTGTGTGCCTGTGCCTGTGTGTGTGTGTGTGTGTGTGTGTGTGTATGTGTGTGTGTGAGTGAGAGCTCTGGTTTGTTATAAAGGTGTTGCATTGTGTCTTGATATATGAGGTGACTTCACAGCTTTGATAAGGGTTGTTATTGCAGATAGAAGCTCTGACAGGGGTTGTTACTACAAATAGAAGCTCTGACAGGGGTTGTTACTACAAATAGAAGCTCTGACAGGGGTTGTTACTGCAAATAGAAGATCTGACAGGGGTTGTTACTGTAGATAGAAGCTCTGACAGGGGTTGTTACTGCAGATAGAAGCTCTGACAGGGGTTGTTATTGCAGATAGAAGCTCTGACAGGGGTTGTTACTGCAGATAGAAGCTCTGACAGGGGTTGTTACTGCAGATAGAAGCTCTGACAGGGGTTGTTACTGCAGATAGAAGCTCTGACAGGGGTTGTTACTGCAGATAGAAGCTCTGAGAGGGGTTGTTACTGGAGATAGAAGCTCTGACGGGTTGTTACTGCAGATAGAAGCTCTGACAGGGGTTGTTACTGCAGATAGAAGCTCTGACAGGGGTTGTTACTGCAGATAGAAGCTCTGACAGGGGTTGTTACTGCAGATAGAGATCCACCTGCTTGGATCAGTAACACAGGAACAGACGTAACACCTGCTCCTGCTTGGCTGGGGGTTGGGTTGGGCCGCTAATGGTCCTATGTGGCTTGTTGTCATACTACACCCCACTGAACAGAACCACATGACACACTTAACACCTGATGTTTCTTCCTACTTGCTGAGGTTGGGGTCTCCAATGATAATACACAGCACAGAACAGCACAGGAACTGCCAGAACACCATGGGACTCGGGGGCTACTGGCTTTGACGTGATGGATTGGATCCACCTTGCATTTTTTCTTAGTGTCTTCATTTGTTTGTTTGTTTGTATGTTTGTTAGTGGAGTTCTTTTGACATTTCAGTCATTTAGCAGATGCTCTTATCCAGAGCGACTTACAGTTAGTGAGTGCATACATTATTTGTTTATTTTTCATACTGGCCCCCCGTGGGAATTGAACCCACAACCCTGGCGTTGCAAACGCCATGCTCTACCAACTGAGCTACATCTCTCTAGTGGCACAGCTAGCACTGCGATGCAGTGCCTTAGACCACTGCGCCACTCGGGAGTTTTAAAGGGGCTGATGAATCCCTACGAGGTTCAGTGAGTTTGTGTATCTATAGAAACGCGTTGTCAACAGGCTGTAGTGGCATACTGTACATAAGCAAGTATGTACAGTATGCTGATTGGCATGACAGTGAGATGAAGTATAGGTACATTAGGCAGCGAGGGAACAAGCAGGCGGTCTCTGTAGAGACAACCATTATGCATTTTATCCTTAATAACAACCATTGCAATTAAAGTGAGAAGGGACGCTACATGGGGACATCTAAGGGGATCTCTAAGACTGCATGCTACTGTAGCTAGCTGTGTTGAGTACAATACTGTTAACTTTTTTTGCTGCTGCGCCACTGCTTCTTTATGTCTCAGTACTGTATGTACAACCCACTCATCCATCCATCCATCCATCCATCCATCCATCCATCCGTGTAGGTGTCAGATTCTCACCTGGGTCAAGAGGATTCTGGGTAAATCAAACTCATTGCCCCTGACACAGGAAGCCACTCTGGACTGGTAGAGACAGTGAGTCTATTTGTGGCAGTGTAGTGGTTATATATACTACTGACTACTCAACTATATTTAAGGCTCAGCTCACAACAGGGTTGTTGCTCTGCAGATGGTGGGTGACGCCCATGCCAATCCTTATACAATGTACTATTGTTTAACAGACTGACTGAGCCACCCAACCTTTCTACACACACAGACATAGAGAAACACACACACACACACACACACACAGACACAGACACAGACACACAGATATCTACTGAGAAGTACATTAGCAGGACCTCCCTACCTGTCAGAGTGTGTGTAAAAAGTTCTCCATTAGTTTTCCACCCTGGTACTAGTGTGCTGTATGAACACTCTACACTACTGCATTAGACGTCACTCAAAGAGAGGTGAAGAGAGTGCTGAGTGCTACAGACAGTGTAGCCCAGGTAATGTGCTGTAGATTTAGCCAACTCCTCTGTTTATCGCTGCAGACAGACAGGCAGTCAGTGAGTTACAATACACTAATGCTGATCTTGGAAGACTTTTCCTACCAAAATAATTCCCACCGTGGGAGTGATAGAGGATAGACTGCCTATAGTATGACATCACCTCAGGGAGCTGTAGCTCAATACAGAGGCACGCCACACACACACACACACACACACACACACACACACACACTGCACCTCCTAGATAGCTTCAGCTTTATGCCAAGTTTGATCTATGAAGCCCCATGGTCACGTGGAATGGTGTTTCATAGTCTACTGTAGGTTTCTATCCTCCAGAGACACGCACACAGGCCCTGCCGTGACCTTTTTGTTGTCATACTGTAAGATTCACACCCAATGCCAGCCACAGCAAGGAGAGGTTAGAGTTCTTGAACAACTAAAGATTTTAAAAGAGACTAAAGGTTAGTACAGTCTTTGTCAGCATGCCTGGCCTAAACTGAGTTCCTTAGGACTGTGTATGGGGAAGTTAGTTGAAAGAGGTGACATTCCTTCCAGAATATGGTAGTGGTATAGGGTAGCTAGTGGTATATGGTAGCTAGTGGTATATGGTAGCTATGGTAGTGGAAGAGATGGCTGCTCCTCTCAGACCAGGGTGAAGCCAGTTTATCCACTACACAAACATGCCTGTGAGTTATTACGGCATGAAGAATGGTAGTGTACATTGGACCTACAGTTGAAGTCGGAAGTTTACATACACCTAAGCCAAATATATTTAAACTCAGTTTTTCACAATTCCTGACATTTAATCCTAGTAAAAATTCCCTGTTTTAGGTCAGTTGGGATCACCACTTTATTTTAAGAATGTGAAATGTCAGAATAATAGTAGAGAGAATGATTTATTTCAGCTTTCATTACTTTCATCACATTCCCAGTGGGTCAGAAGTTTACATACACTCAATTAGTATTTGGTAGCATTGCCTTTAAATTGTTTAACTTGGGTCAAACGTTTCGGGTAGCCTTCCACAAGCTTCCCACAATAAGTTGGGTGAATTTTAATATATAATAATAATATGCCATTTAGCAGACGCTTTTATCCAAAGCGACTTACAGTCATGCGTGCATACATTTTTTGTGTATGGGTGGTCCCGGGGATCGAACCCACTACCTTGGCGTTACAAGCGCCGTGCTCTACCAGCTGAGCTACAGAGGACCACATTTTGGCCCATTCCTCCTGACAGAGCTGGTGTAACTGAGTCAGGTTTAAAAATAAATAATTATTTAACCTTTATTTAACCAGGTAAGCCAGTTGAGAACAAGTTCTCATTTACAACTGCGACCTTGCCTCCTTGTTCGTTCACGCTTTTTCAGTTCTGCCCACAAATTCTATATAGGATTGAGGTCAGGGCTTTGTGATGGCCACTCCAATACCTTGACTTTGTTGTCCTTAAGCCATTTTGCCACAACTTTGGAAGTATGCTTAGGGTCATTGTCCATTTGGAAGACCCATTTGCGATCAAGTTTTAACTTCCTGACTGATGTCTTGAGATGTTGCTTCAATATATCCACATAATTTTCCTTCCTCATGATGCCATCTATTTTGTGAAGTGCACCAGTCCCTCCTGCAGCAAAGCACCCCCACAGCATGATGCTGCCACCCCCGTGCTTCACAGTTGGGATGGTGTTCTTCGGCTTGCAAGCCTACCCCTTTTACCTCCAAACATAACGATGGTCATTATGGTCAAACAATTCTATTTTTGTTTCATCAGACCAGAGGACATTTCTGGAGCAGTGGCTTCTTCCTTGCTGTGGCTTCTTCCTTGCTGAGCGGCCTTTCAGGTTATGTCGATATAGGACTCGTTTTACTGTGGATATAGATACTTTTGTACCTGTTTCCTCCAGCATCTTCACAAGGTCCTTTGCTATTGTTCTGGGATTGATTTGCACTTTTCGCACCAAAGTACGTTCATCTCTAGGAGACAGAATGCGTTTCCTTCCTGAGCGGTATGACGGCTGCGTGGTCCCATGGTGTTTATACTTGCATACTATTGTTTGTACAGATGAACGTGGTACCTTCAGGCGTTTGGAAATTGCTCCCAAGGATGAACCAGACTTGTGGAGGTCTACAAGAGGCACTGAGTTTGAAGGTAGGCCTTGAAATACATCCACAGGTACACCCCCAATAGACTCAAATGATGTCAATTAGCCTATCAGAAGTTTCTAAAGCCATGACATCCTTTTCTGGAATTTTCCAAGCTGTTTAAAGGCACAGTCAACTTAATGTATGTAAACTTCTGACCCATTGGAATTGTGATACAGTGAATTATAAGTGAAATAATCTGTCTGTAAACAATTGTTGGAAAAATGACTTGTGTCATGCACAAAGTAGATGTCCTAACCGACTTGCCAAAACTATAGTTCGTTAACAAGAAATTTGTGGAGTGGTTGTAAAACGAGTTTTAATGACTCCAACCTAAGTGTATGTAAACTTCCGACTTCAACTGTATCTTTATAACAGGAGAGATAGTTATGGTAGTGTGTGGTCTTTATAACAGGGGAGTTAGTTATGGTAGCTAGTGGTATAGGGTAGCTAGTGGTATATGGTAGCTAGTGGTATATGGTAGCTAGTGGTACATGGTAGCTAGTGGTATATGGTAAATAGTGGTATATGGTAGCTAGTGGTATATGGTAGCTAGTGGTATATGGTAGTTAGTGGTATAGGGTAGCTAGTGGTATATGGTAGCTAGTGGTATATGGTAGCTAGTGGTATATGGTAGCTAATGGTATATGGTAGCTAGTGGTATATGGTAGCTAGTGGTATATGGTAGCTAGTGGTGTATGGTAGCTAGTGGTATATGGTAGCTAGTGGTATATGTTAGCTAGTGGTATATGGTAGCTAGTGGTATATGGTAGCTAGTGGTGTATGGTAGCTAGTGGTATATGGTAGCTAGTGGTATATGGTAGCTAGTGGTATATGGTAGCTAGTGGTATATGGTGGCTAGTGGTATATGGTAGCTAGTGGTGTATGGTAGCTAGTGGTATATGGTAGCTAGTGGTATATGGTAGCTAGTGGTGTATGGTAGCTAGTTGTATATGTTAGCTAGTGGTGTATGGTAGCTAGTGGTGTATGGTAGCTAGTGGTATATGGTAGCTAGTGGTGTATGGTAGCTAGTGGTATATGGTAGCTAGTAGTATATGGTAGCTAGTGGTATATGGTAGCTAATGGTATATGGTAGCTAGTGGTATATGGTAGCTAGTGGTATATGGTAGCTAGTGGTGTATGGTAGCTAGTGGTATATGGTAGCTAGTGGTATATGTTAGCTAGTGGTATATGGTAGCTAGTGGTATATGGTAGCTAGTGGTGTATGGTAGCTAGTGGTATATGGTAGCTAGTGGTATATGGTAGCTAGTGGTATATGGTGGCTAGTGGTATATGGTAGCTAGTGGTGTATGGTAGCTAGTGGTATATGGTAGCTAGTGGTATATGGTAGCTAGTGGTGTATGGTAGCTAGTTGTATATGTTAGCTAGTGGTGTATGGTAGCTAGTGGTGTATGGTAGCTAGTGGTATATGGTAGCTAGTGGTATATGGTAGCTAGTGGTATATGGTAGCTAGTGGTATATGGTAGCTAGTGGTATATGGTAGCTAGTGGTGTATGGTAGCTAATGGTGTATGGTAGCTAATGGTGTATGGTAGCTAGTGGTATATGGTAGCTAGTGGTATATGTTAGCTAGTGGTGTATGGTAGCTAGTGGTGTATGGTAGCTAGTGGTATATGGTAGCTAGTGGTATATGTTAGCTAGTGGTGTATGGTAGCTAGTGGTATATGGTAGCTAGTGGTATATGGTAGCTAGTGGTGTATGGTAGCTAATGGTGTATGGTAGCTAGTGGTATATGGTAGCTAGTGGTATATGGTAGCTAGTGGCAGGCAGCTTAGTGGTTAAGCGCGTTGTGCCAGTAACCAAAAGGTTGCTGGTTCTAATCCCCGAGCCGACTAGGTGAAAAATCTGTCGATGTGCCCTTAACCCTAATTGCTCCTGAAAGTCGCTCTGGATAAGAGCGTCTGCTAAATGACTAAAATGTAAAAATGGAATGTATATGGTAGCTAGTAGGGGTGTAACGATTCGTTTTAACAACGATTCGATTCGTGGTTGTCGATACGATTCAAGGACGATATTGGTTCATTTAGAACGATACGATGACTTGAAATCGATTCAGTAACCTTTTAGCCAAAAATTCAACCAGTGTGACTGAAATAAATACCTGGATACTGGACAGTGCAGGTGAAGATTCCTAGATTCCTGTTTCTTGTAAGGACCGCAATGGTGGCTTGATAATTTCTCGCTCGTCGGCTTCTCCTCTGTCGTCCGCCATGCTATGTTTTGTTGTCTTTGCGCCTTTGCGCTGCTGCTGGCGCGGGGCGATGACGTCACGGATAGGCAGACTGAATCGAGTAATGTTTAAAGCCTTTATCATTAAAAGTGCTAAGAAAAAACATCCATATAAAGTCTGACGTGCTTAAATCCAATGGGTTATTTCCTAGTATCGATACAATCGATTTATTACATTTTAAAACGATGTTAGATTGATATATGTTGTCCAAAAGGCCAACTCGCCGAGCACAGATCGATGTAGTTGGATCATAGGAATATAAATCGATACATCGATGTAGTAGATGGATCGTTACACCCCTAGTAGCTAGTGGTCTTTATAACAGGGGAGTAACAGCTCAGTGTCTCTCTCTTTTCTCCTTCTCCCCTGAGGAGCACTCTAAGGGCTATCTGGGATGTGTGTGTGTGTGTGTGTGTGTGTGCGTGTCTCCTCCTCTCCCTTTGTCCCTCTCCACTCCTTGCCAGTACCGAGGCAGAGCCTAACTCACAATAATCTTCTACAGGCTTTTCTCCCTATCATATTTCTGACTGAGGCACACACAGGCAGTTAACAACATGCGTGAACAAGAGCTGTGTAATTCCTTCCTGGTGTGTGCGTGTGCGTGTGTGTGTGTGTGTGAGTGTGTGTGCATGTGCTTGAATGCATGTGTGTGTGTACAGTATGTGTTGGCCAGCCCAGTGCAGTATGTGATGATGTAATGAGAACTGCAGCAGAGCTGAGCAGACTGAGGATTCCCTGTGTGCTCGAAGCAGACAGACATTGTTAGTTGTAATGAACACTGTGACTGGATGGAGCAGGAGCAGGGAGGAATATCTCTGCCTGTTAGATTGGATTCAGTACAGACTAGAAGGTAAAAACAGACTCCCTCTCCCCATCGGCCATCAACCCCTGCACAACCCCCAGAAATCAGATCAGGCACGCACCCCCATGCCACTCCCACACACACACCCCTCTCCTCAGTAGGGAGTGTTCCCTATCCGACCATATCACTGCAGTCAGCCTCACCTTCCAGCAGCAGCAGTCCAGTCAGACCAGGCAGGTTTAAATTAAACAGTGTGGGAGTTTGGCAGTTTTATCACTAGCAGGGTGAGGGCAGGGTAGGTAAAGGAGCAGGGGGAGGGCAGGGGAGGTAAAGGAGCAGGGGGAGGGCAGGGGAGGTAAAGGGGATGGTTGATTCACAGAGAAATAACAAGTCTCATAACAATGTGATTAGTTTGTGTGCTGTGATGTAGACCAATTACTCATCTTATTTAGCGTGTCTCACCCTACTCTCCTCCTCTCGTCCTCTCCTCTTCTCCTTTCCTCCTCTCCTCCCCTGCCAGACAAAATATAATTAATTGTTCTGATAAGTGCAGAACTGTGTGTGTGCGTGTCTTGCTCAACTGTGGACAGGGCATAATCTGAGAGCAATAAGCAGGACAGAACAGGTCGAACCAAGTGATCAGTCCTGCTATCAGAATCCTTCTGTTTATTACTGAGCCATACAGCAGCATGAACAATGGTGTTTACAGAAAAATGATCTCGCCTGGCTCCAGAGTTAGTGTTAAAACGGGAAACATATTGAAAATACATGAAAAATCAATGTGGACAAATTGCCTGTCCTTATAATTGGTGCAAAGTACCTCTTCCAATATCGAGAGATTAATCAAATCAAATCAAAACCCAAAAGAATTGCGCCGAATACAACAGGTGTAGACCTTTCCGTGAAATGCTTACTTACGAGCCCTTAACGAACAATGCAGTTCAAGAATTAAGAAAATATTTACTAAATAAACTAAAGGATTTTTTTTTATAAAAAGTAACACAATAAAATAACAATAATGAGGCTATATACAGGGGGTACTGGTACCGAGTCAATGTGCGGGGGTACAGGTTAGTCGAGGTAATTTGTACATGTAGGTAGGGGTAAAGTGACTATGCATAGATAATAAACAGCGAGTAGCAGCAGTGTAAAAACAAAATAGGGTGGGGGTGTCAATGTAAATAGTCCAGGTGGCCATTTGATTAATTGTTCAGCAGTCTTATGGCTTGGGGGTAGAAGCTGTTAAGGAGCCTTTTGGTGCTAGATTTGGCACTCTGGTACCTCTTGCCGTGCGGTAGCAGAGAGAACAGTCAATGACTTTGGTGACTGGAGTCTTTAACAATTTTTTGGGCCTTCCTCTGACACCGCCTAGTATATAGGTCCTGGATGGCAGGAAGCTTGGCCCCAGTGATGTACTGGGCCGTACACACTACCCTCTGTAGCGCCTTACAGTTGGATGCCGAGCAGTTGCCATACCAGGTGGTGATGCAACCGGTCAGGATGCTCTCGATGGTGCAGCTGTATAACTTTTTGAGGATCTGGGGACCAATGCCAAATCTTTTCAGTCTCCTGAGGGGGGAAATATGTTGTCGTTCCCTCTTCACATCTGTCTTGGTGTGTTTGGACCATGATAGTTTGTTGGTGATGTGGACACCAAGGAACTTGAAACTCTTGACCCGCTCCACTACAGCCCTGTCGATGTGAATGGGGGCGTGTTCGGCCCTCCTTTTCCTGTAGTCCACAATAAGCTCCTTTGTCTTGCTCACGTTGAGGGAGAGGTTGTTGTCCTGGCACCACACGGTCAGGTCTCTGACCTCCACCCTATAGGCTGTCTCATAGTTGTCGGTGATCAGACCTACCACTGTTGTGTCGTCAGCAAACTTAATGATGATGTTGGAGTCGTGCTTGGCCACGCAGTCGTGGGTGAACAGGAAGTACAAGAGGGGACTAAGCACGCACCCCTGAGGGGCCCCCGTGTTGAGGATCAGCGTGGCAGATGTGTTGTTGCCTACCCTTACCACCTGGGAGCGGCCCGTCAGGAAGTCCAGGATCCAGTTGCAGAGGGAGGTGTTTAGTCCCAGGGTCCTTAGCTTAGTGATGAGCTTTGTGGGCACTATGGTGTTGAACGCTGAGCTGTAGTCAATGAACAGCATTCTCACATAGGTGTTCCTTTTGTCCAGGTGGGAAAGGGCAGTGTGGAGTGCGATTGAGATTGCGTCATCTGTGGATCTGTTGGGGCGGTATGCGAATTGGAGTGGATCTAGGGTTTCCGGGATGATGGTGTTGGTGTGAGCTATGACCAGCTTTTTAAAGCACTTCATGGCTACCGAGTGCTACGGGTCGGGTAGTCATTTAGGCAGAACACCTTTGCTTTCTTGGGCACAGGGACTATGGTGGTCTGCTTGAAACATGTACAGTGAGGGAAAAAAGTATTTGATCCCCTGCTGATTTTGTACGTTTGCCCACTGACGAAGAAATTATCAGTCTATAATTTTAATAGTAGGTTTATTTGAACAGTGAGAGACAGAATAACAAAAAAAAAATCCAGAAAAACGCATGTCAAAAATGTTATAAATTGATTTGCATTTTAATGAGGGAAATAAAGATTTGACCCTCTCTCAATCAGAAAGATTACTGGCTCCCGGGTGTCTTTTATACAGGTAACGAGCTGAGATTAGGAGCACACTCTTAAAGGGTGCAGCTGTCCACAGAAGCAATCAATCAATCAGATTCCAAACTCTCCACCATGGTCAAGACCAAAGAGTTCTCCAAGGATGTCAGGGACAAGATTGTAGACCTACACAAGGCTGGAATGGGCTACAAGACCATCACCAAGCAGCTTGGTGAGAAGGTGACAACAGTTGGCGCGATTATTCGCAAATGGAAGAAACACAAAATAACTGTCAATCTCCCTCGGCCTGGGGCTCCATGCAAGATCTCACCTCGTGGAGTTGCGATGATCATGAGAACGGTGAGGAATCAGCCTAGAACTACACGGTAGGATCTTGTCAATGATCTCAAGGCAGCTGGGACCATAGTCACCAAGAAAACAATTGGTAACACACTACGCCGTGAAGGACTGAAATCCTGCAGGGCCCGCAAGGTCCCCCTGCTCAAGAAAGCACATATACAGGCCCGTCTGAAGTTTGCCAATGAACATCTGAATGATTCAGAGGAGAACTGGGTGAAAGTGTTGTGGTCAGATGAGACCAAAATCGAGCTCTTTGGCATCAACTCAACTCGCCGTGTTTAGAGGAGGAGGAATGCTGCCTATGACCCCAAGAACACCATCCCCACCGTCAAACATGGAGGTGGAAACATTATGTTTTGGGGGTGTTTTTCTGCTAAGGGGACAGGACAACTTCACCGCATCAAAGGGACGATGGACGGGGCCATGTACCGTCAAATTTTGGGTGAGAACCTCCTTCCCTCAGCCAGGGCATTGAAAATGGGTCGTAGATGGGTATTCCAGCATGACAATGACCCAAAACACACGGCCAAGGCAACAAAGGAGTGGCTCAAGAAGAAGCACATTAAGGTCCTGGAGTGGCCTAGCCAGTCTCCAGACCTTAATCCTATAGAAAATCTGTGGAGGGAGCTGAAGGTTCGAGTTGCCAAACGTCAGCCTCGAAACCTTAATGACTGGGAGAATATCTGCAAAGAGGAGTGGGACAAGATCCCTCCTGAGATGTGTGCAAACCTGGTGGTCAACTACAAGAAACGTCTGACCTCTGTGATTGCCAGCAAGGGTTTTGCCACCAAGTACTAAGTCATGTTTTGCAGAGGGGTCAAATACTTATTTCCCTCATTAAAATGCAAATCAATTTATAACATTTTTGACATGCGTTTTTCTGGATTTTTTTTTTGTTATTCTGTCTCTCACTGTTCAAATAAACCTACCATTAAAATTATAAACTGATCATGTCTTTGTCAGTGGGCAAACGTACAAAATCAGCAGGGGATCAAATACTTTTTTCCCTCACTGTAGGTATTAGAGACTCGGTCAGGGAGAGGTTGAAAATGTCAGTGAAGACACTTGCCAGTTGGTCCGCGCATGCTCTGAGTACACGTTCTGGTAATCCGTCTGGCCCCGCGGCCTTGTGAATGTTGACCTGTTTAAAGGTCTTGCTCACATCGGCTACGGAGAGCGTGATTACACAGTCGTCCGGAACAGCTGGTGCTCTCATGCATGCTTCAGTGTTGCTTGCCTCAAAGCGAGCATAAAAGGCATTTAGCTCGTCTGGTAGGCTCGCGTCACTGGGAAGCTCGCGGCTGGATTTCCCTTTGTAGTCCGTAATAGTTTGCTAGCCCTGCCACATCCGACGAGCATCAGAGCCGGTGTAGTAGGATTCAATCTTCGTCCTGTATTGACGCTTTACCTGTTTGATGGTTCATCTGAGGGCATAGCAGGATTTCTTATAAGCATCCGGATTAGTGTCCCGCTCCTTGAAAGCTACAGCTCTAGCCTTTAGCCCGGTGCGGATGTTGCCTGTAATCCATGGCTTCTGGTTGGGATATGTACGTACAGTCACTGTGGGGACGATGTCGTTGATGCACTTATTGATGGAGCCGGTAACTGAGGTGGTATACTCCTCAATGCCATTGGATTAATCCCAGAACATATTCCAGTCTCTGCTAGCAAAATAGTCCTGTAGCGTAGCATCTGCATCATCTGACAACTTCTGCATTGAGCGAGTCACTGGTACTTCCTGCATTCGTTTTTGCTTGTAAGCAGGAATCAGGAAGATATAATTATGGTCAGATTTGCCAAATTGACGGCGAGGGAGAGCTTTGTATGCATCTCTGTGTGTGGAGTAAAGGTCCCCGGCCACTAGGAGCGCCGCTTCTGGATGAGCATTTTCTTGTTTGCTTATGGCCTTATACAGCTCGTTGAGTGTGGTCTTAGTGCCAGCATCGGTTTGTGGTGGTTAATAGACGGCTACGAAAAATATAGATGAAAAATCTCTTGGTAGATAGTGTGGTCTACAGTTTATCATGAAGTACTCTACCTCAGGTGAGCAATACCTCGAGACTTCCTTAATATTAGACATTGCGCACCAGCTGTTATTGACAAATAGACACACACCCCCACCCCTCGTCTTACCAGACGTAGCTGTTCTGTCCTGCCGATGAATGGAAAACCCAGCCAAATGTATATTATCTGTGTCATCATTCAGCTCCGCCCCCTGTATTTACATGTTTTCTTCACGCGATTGACAGGGATTTGGGCCTGGTCTCGGAGAAGCAGTATATCCTTCGTGTCGGACTCATTAAAGAAAAAATCTTTGTCCAGTTCGAGGTGAGTAATCGCTGTTGTCATGATCGTTGAAAGACGGGTCAGACCAAGGTGCAGCGTGGTATGCGAACATGTTTATTAAACTGGATAAACACTGACAAAACAACAAAAGGCAACGAACCGTGACGTCGGAAGGCTGGACCCCGGTGGAGCGGACTGCTCTGGCTCCGGAGTGGAGCCGCTGATCGGAGCTGGACTAGACCCCGGTGGAGCGGACTGATCTGGCTCCGGAGTGGAGTTGCTGACCGGAGCTGGATCAGGCACCGGTGGAGCGGATTGCTCTGGCTCCGGAATGGAGCCGCTGACCGGAGCTGAACTGGACCCCGGTGGAGCGGACTACTCTGACTCCGGAGTGGAGCCGCTGACCAGAGCTGGACTGGACTCCGGTGGAGCGGACTGCTCTGGCTCCGGAGTGGAGCAGCTGACTGGAGCTGGATCAGGCACCGGTGGAGCAAGCCGGGCCGGACTGGGGACACGCACCACTGGTCTGGTGCGAGGAGCAGGAACGGGCTGGGCCGGACTGGGGACACGCACCACTGGTCTGGTACGAGGAGCAGGAACGGGCCGGGCCGGACTGGGGACACGCACCACAGGTCTAGTGCAAGGAGCAGGAACGGGCCGGGCCGGACTGGGGACACACACCACTGGTCTGGTGCGAGGAGCAGGCACGGACCGGGCCGGACTGGGGACACGTCGGAAGGCTAAACACATAAATAATAATAATATGCCATTTAGCAGACGCTTTTATCCAAAGCGACTTACAGTCATGCGTGCATACATTTTTTGTGTATGGGTGGTCCTGGGGATCGAACCCACTACCTTGGCGTTACAAGCGCCGTGCTCTACCAGCTGAGCTACAGCCAGAGGACATACAAGCCAAACACACCGAAACACAAACAAGATCCCACAACCCAGGCAGGAAAACTGGCTGCCTAAGTATGATCCCCAATCAGAGACAACGAGCGACAGCTGCCTCTGTTTGGGAATCATACCCGGCCAAACATAGAAATATAACAACCAGACTCTAAACATAGATATACAACAACATAGAACTAAACATGCACACCCTGACCAAACTAACTAGAGTTCTAGAGGTCAGGGTGTGACAGCCCCCTCCCAAAGGTGCAGACTCCGGCCGCACAAACCTGATTTAACAGGGGAGGGTCCGGGTGGGCTTCCAGCCTCGGTGGCGGCTCCAGCTCCGTGCGTGACGTCTTCGCCCTTACTGCCTCCGCGTTGCACCCCTGGACCGGTCTGGACCTCAACGCGGAGCATCCCCTGTCAGTCCTCCCACGATGCACCGATCCCTGTCTGGACCCTGGTGTGGGAGACCCCGAACCTGGAGAGGGGCTGACGTCTGGACCCGGAGTGGAGCCGCTGACCGGAGCTGAACCGGATCCCGGTGGAGCGGACTGCTCTGGCTCCGGAGTGGAGCCGCTTACCAGAGCTGGACTGGACTCCGGTGGAGCGGACTGCTCTGGCTCCGGAGTGGAGCAGCTGACTGGAGCTGGATCAGGCACTGGTGGAGCAGGCCGGGCCGGACTGGGGACACGCACCACTGGCTTGGTGCGAGGAGCAGGCACGGATCTTACCGGACTAGGAGCACGCACCACTGGCTTGGTGCGAGAAGCAGGCACGAGGCTACCCGGACTGGGAACCGGCGCTGGAGGTCTACGACTGTACCAGTCCTTTACTCTCCGCACCCAATCCTCCTCCAGTGAGGACTCCTCCGGGAGCCCCCACGAGTTAGGGAACAGAAACTCATCTTCGTCGTCATCCTCCGACTCCTCAATGTAAAAATTTCCCATTCCTGTTCCCATGGTCGTAGGGACTCAAACTGGAACCCCACCGGGTGCAGTGGTCGGGGCTCTTCTCTCTCGATCCCTGACCACCCCTTTAGCACCCCCCAAAACATTTATTGGGGCTGCCTCTCTGGCTTCCTCCTCGGCTGGCGCCATCGGTGTCGCCGTTGCTCCTCTCTAACCCGGGCTTCCTGTCTGTTCCCAAGGACGGCGATCCATCCCAGCCTGGATCTCCTCCCATGTCCAAGATCCCTTACCATCCAGGATCTCCTCCCATGTCCAGGATGTCTGCTCTTGGCCACGCTGCTTGGTCCTCGTTTGGTGGGATCTTCTGTCACGATCGTTGAAAGACGGGTCAGACCAAGGTGCAGCGTGGTATGCGAACATGTTTATTAAACTGGATAAACACTGACAAAACAACAAAAGACAACGAACCGTGACGTCGGAAGGCTAAACACATACAAGCCAAACACACTGAAACACAAACAAGATCCCACAACCCAGGCAGGAAAACTGGCTGCCTAATAAGTATGATCCCCAATCAGAGACAACGAGCGACAGCTGCCTCTGATTGGGAATCATACCCGGCCAAACATAGAAATATAACAACCAGACTCTAAACATAGATATACAACAACATAGAACTAAACATGCACACCCTGACCAAACTAACTAGAGTTCTAGAGGTCAGGGCGTGACAGCTGTTCTGATATCCAGAATCGCTTTTCGGTCATAAGAGACGATAGCAGCAACATTATGTACAAAATAAGTTACAAAGAATGCGAAAAAACACACAAAATAGCACAGTTGGTTAGGAGCCCGTAAAACAGCAGCCATCCCCTCCGGCACCATTGTACATAGCAATAGCAATAATAATAGCGATCAATAAAAAAAATTGATTGAATTGACAAGTTATTAGATTGATACCAATCCATCTCCGGTGACCTTCTCCCCTACCTCACCTCGCTGATCAACTCATCCTTGACCGCTGGCCATGTCCCTTCCGTCTTCAAGAGAGCGAGAGTTGCTCCCCTTCTCAAAAAACCAACACTCGACCCCACTGATGTCAACAACTACAGACCAGTATCCCTTCTTTCTTTTCTTTCCAAAACTATTGAGCGTGCCGTCTTTAGCCAACTCTCTTGCTATCTCTCTCAGAATGACCTTCTTGATCCAAACCAATCAGGTTTCAGGACTGGTCATTCAACTGAGACTGCTCTTCTCTGTGTCACGGAGACTCTCCGCACTGCTAAAGCTAACTCTCTCTCCTCTGCTCTTGTCCTTCTAGACCTGTCTGCTGCCTTTGATACTGTGAACCATCAGATCCTCCTCTCCACCCTCTCCGAGCTGGGCATCTCCGGCGCGGCTCACTCCTGGATTGCGTCCTACCTGACCGGTCGCTCCTACCAAGTGGCGTGGCGAGAAGCTGTCTCCGCACCACGTGCTCTCACCACTGGTGTCCCCCAGGGCTCAGTTCTAGGCCCTCTCCTTTTCTCCCTATACACCAAGTCACTTGGCTCTGTCATATCCTCACATGGCCTTTCCTATCATTGCTACGCTGACGATACACAACTAATCTTCTCCTTTCCCCCTTCTGATAACCAGGTGGCGAATCGCATCTCTGCATGTCTGGCAGACATATCAGTATGGATGACGGATCACCACCTCAAGCTGAACCCTGGCAAGACGGAGCTGCTCTTCCTCCCGGGGAAGGACTGCCCGTTCCATGATCTCGCCATCACGGTTGACAACTCCGCTGTGTCCTCCTCCCAGAGTGCGAAGAGCCTAGGCGTGACCCTGGACAACACCCTGTCGTTCTCCGCCAACATCAAGGCGGTGACCCGCTCCTGCAGGTTCATGCTCTACAACATTCGGAGAGTACGACCCTGCCTTACACAGGAAGCGGCACAGGTCCTAATCCAGGCACTTGTCATCTCCCGGCTGGACTACTGCAACTCGCTGTTGGCTGGCCTCCCTGCCTGTGCCATTAAACCCCTACAACTCATCCAGAATGCCGCAGCCCGTCTGGTGTTCAACCTTCCCAAGTTCTCTCACGTCACCCCCCTCCTCCGCACACTCCACTGGCTTCCAGTTGAAGCTCGCATCCGCTACAAGACCATGGTGCTTGCCTATGGAGCAGTGAGGGGAACGGCACCTCTGTACCTTCAGGCTCTGATCAGTCCCTACACCCAAACGAGGGCATTGCGTTCATCCACCTCTGGCCTGCTGGCTCCCTTCCTCTGCGGAAGCATAGTTCCCGCTCAGCCCAGTCAAAACTGTTCGCTGCTCTGGCACCCCAATGGTGGAACAAGCTCCCTCACGACGCCAGGACAGCGGAGTCACTCACCACCTTCCGGAGACATTTGAAACCCCACCTCTTTAAGGAATACCTGGGATAGGATAAAGTAATCCTTCTACCCCCCCCAAATTGTAAAGTGGTTATCCCACTGGCTATAGGGTGAACGCACCAATTTGTGAGTCGCTCTGGCTAAGAGCGTCTGCTAAATGACGTTAATGTGCCCTTGAGCAAGGCACTTAACCCTAATTGCTCCTGTAAGTCGCTCTGGATAAGAGCGTCTGCTAAATGACTAAAATGTAAATGTAATACCAGTTGGTTAATTTCCCCTAGCTTGCTAGTGTGCTGCATGGACTAGACGAGCCTGAAAGTAAACAAGCCTTTCTATACAGTACACTCGCCTATATTGAAAAAAGGGTAGGCATGCTATATGTTATACGGGCCATAGACAGGATTTAAAGAAGACAGTGACTAAAGCTCCTCTGGCATGATAAACTGTCGTACACATATACACAATGCATACAGTATCGACCGGAAGGATTCACACAAGCACACACACACGGCAGTTGGTAACATTACTAATGAGACAGATGCTCCTCTCTATGACTGTCCTGCTGTATGCATTAATGTCAAAGTCACAGCTTAATGTATAAGACCCAAGCATTGCGTAGGTGAAGAGTCTAAATGGACACACAAGCTCAGTGAGTGTAATTCATCTGCTTGCTGTGTCAGATAGTGACTCATCAAACACATAAACACACACACACACACAAACATACAAACACACACACACATGCTTGGACGCTCTTTGCTAGAGTACACACAAAGCACTGCTGAACAGTCAACTAGCTAGTGATAATACCACCAGGGCAGTGAGGACCACACACTAACACACACCACTGAATGGTTAGCCACCCACAGCAGGAAAAGCTGCTCTGTATATGCAGATGAAGAGCAAGCAGAGTGGGCAGGGTGTGCATGTGTGTGTGTGTGTGGGTGTGTGCACGCCTGTGTGTCGAGTGGAGCGTGGTTCCCATGTAAATGTAATGGAGAGCTCATACACAGGGGCTATAAATAGATGCACAGTGTGTGACTGCCTGAATGAGCTCACAGCTCAGACTCCCTCTTAAAGGGACAGGAGACCCTTTCTATTGTGTTTGTTCCCTCCTCACCTCAGACTCTCTCTTAAAGGGACAGGAGACCCTTTCTATTCTGTTTGTGCCCTCCTCACCTCAGACTCTCTCTTAAAGGGACAGGAGACCCTTTCTATTCTGTTTGTGCCCTCCTCGCCTCAGACTCTCTCTTAAAGGGACAGGAGACCCTTTCTATTCTGTTTGTGCCCTCCTCGCCTCAGACTCCCTCTTAAAGGGACAGGAGACCCTTTCTATTCTGTTTGTGCCCTCCTCGCCTCAGACTCCCTCTTAAAGGGACAGGAGACCCTTTGTATTGTGTTTGTGCCCTCTTCGCCTCAGACTGCCACTTGGCTAAGCATGAATAGAGAGACCTTGTGAAGTCAGCTTAGCTTTAGAGAAAGAGAGAGCTTACTGTAACAATAATACACAGAGGAAACAACATAACGACTTGAACGTTGTCAGTAGATTTAAATAATGCACATATTTTTACACCTACTAGTGAGTAATGTTTCTCAGCAGCGAATGGTGTGAGATTCAGTTTCATAGTGTGTTATTGTCATAATATGCTGTTCTCAAGGCAAGGTTACCATTGATCCTGTCCTGATCATTTGGAAAGGAAAGGGTGAGGCGTTTTTCTTATTGTTGCCACTTCGTACTGTTTTCTATAATGTCACGAGACAGTGTAATCGGATCGCAGTAAGTGAGTTAAGGTCATGTCTTTTGAATTGTAGTTTCTACTGAGGGACGAAAGAGGTCAGTAGGTTATGTATAAAGTCACCTCAGCAGAGCTTAGAAACTACTTTATAGTGCTTATGTAACACATTATATTACAGTGTTCTAATTAGTGAAATGACTCCGGTAAGTACAGTGTTTGTAGTGTACACATGCTGTCACAGGGAAGCCACACAGGTGGAACTGAAGAGTTGTCTCTCAGAGGGCATATGGTTCCGACAGGAGCCCTCTCTGTGCGACGCACATGAATCCTTGACAACAGAGAGACAGGGCTAACGCCTTCACTGGGATTACAAGTGTTTTTCTATTTTTTTCCCATACCCGTGGTGGGGTTACACTGTAGTAAGCTGTAATGTATGTGTGTATGTTATGTAAGGACGTGTTCTAGGACCTCCGTGGCAATGTCCTGTGGTTTCCTCACTATATGGGTGTGTGTACGTGCGTATTAGCCTGTGTGCCTCTCATTGCCGAGTCACAGCTTTCGGTCACATGACAACCGGTTGCCGTAGCATTGCCCTGCTGTATCCTCACTGATTGTCAAGGGTGAGGAAGATGAGTCATCAACAGTCAACACATGCACATGCACACGCACTCACACACGCACACACACACACACGTCATACGTCACACGTCACACACGTGCATTTCTCCCTCCCTATTCCACATAAGAGGTCTTGAGAGGTTAAAGTACTGATTCTAGATCAGTTTCACACAAACTGGATTAGATTGAAAGCACTCTACCTTACTGTAGTTGTGGGAACTCCGGCCCAGATTCACAAAACACTTCTTACGCAAAAACTTAAGAAGCTTCTTAAGAAAAAAAAAGTTCATAAGATAGTTTCTCAAACATTTCTTAAGAATTCATGATTTTCTTACGAACTTCTCAAATATCTTCTTACGAACTTAACAATCTTCTTAAAATGATTGTCACTAGGCAACCAAGCTAGCTAGCTACTGTTTCTAGCTAGTAAGGGCAATCAAAAAAAATATTGGATTTAAAACAATCAATTCTCAATGAGTTTGTGAGTGAATTAAATGTTCAATTTCTTTCATTAGCTTTCAAGGTTTTAGCTATCTTGGAATTAAGAACATTTCCAAGAAGAAATCCAATAACTTTATTTTCAAGAATCACATTTCTTCTTAACTATTTTCTTAGGAAGAAACTTTTCAAAAACAAATCTTCTGAAGATGGTTTTGTGAATCCCGGCCCTGATCTAAAAACTGTATTTTCAGAGAAAGCATAATAATAATAATAATAATAATAATGATAATGATAGTTAGGTGGGTGCTTGTATTTGTCCTATTTCACAGTGTGTATTGATACGCATGTGTGAATTGGAAATGTGTTTTTTGCATACACCACTCTCCCTGAGACACCCTCAAGAGAGTGGAGTCACGGCCAGGGTCTGCCATTATCAACGGCAACCCTGAAGCAATAAGGGTTAAGTGCCTTGCTCAAGGGCACACCGACAGATGTTTCACCTTGTCTGCTTGGGGATTCGAACCCGCGACCTTTCGGTTACTGGCCCAACACGCTAACCGCCAGGTAACAGCACATAACCGATGTACTGCCCTCGGTCTGTGGTATTAAACACAGCTTTTATTATAACTTCACTAGTAAATGTATTTGAATGGTAAGTATTGTGAAGTTTCAGTTCTGTTGTATTTCTCATCATTGCATGGTGGGTTATACTGGGTTATAGATGGTATATTGCTTCTTTAGAGTTTATTTTATTTTTTGTCATTTAGCAGACGCTCTTATCCAGAGCGACTTACAGGAGCAATTAGGGTTAAGTGCCTTGCTCAAGGGCACATCGAGAGATTTTTCACCTAGTCGGCTTGGGGATTAGAACCAGCGACCTTTCGGTTACTGGCACAATGCTCTTAACCACTAAGCTACTTGAGTCTGGAGTACAAAACACGACCAACATAAAAAATATATGTGCAGGTACATATGTGTCTGTTCATCATCCAGCATGGCATCAATTATATCAGAATATTCTCTGCTTGTTGTGGGCCTTGTCTCAGATGAAGTAGAACACAGAGCTAGCATGGTCTGGTTTCTGGCTTCTCTCCCTGTGTATGTGTATGTGTGTGTGTGTGTGTGTGTGTGTGTGTGTGTGTGTGTGTGTGTGTGTGTGTGTGTGTGTGTGTGTGTGTGTGTGTGTGTGTGTGTGTGTGTGTGTGTGTGTGTGTGTGTGTGTGTGTGTGTGTGTGTGTGTGTGTGTGTGTGTGTGTGTGTGTGTGTGTGTTTGTTTGTTTGTGTGTGTGAGGGTTCTGATGTCCCAACAGTCTGAGGAGACTGCTCTGTGGAGGCTTTGAAGATTTACTGAGATGAAGCCTTCTCTCTGTCTACCTCTCTCTATCTCTTTCTCTCTCAATTCAGTTCAATTCAATTCAAAGGGCGTTATTGGCATGGGAAACATATGTTTACATTGCCAAAGCAAGTGAAATAGATAATAAACAAATCAAAAATTAACAGTAAACATTACACTCACAATTTTCAAAGGAATTGACACATTTCAAATGTAATATTATGGCTATATACAGTGTTATAATGATGTGCAAATAGTTAAAGTATAAAAGGGAAAATAAATTAACATAAATATGGGTTGTATTTACAATGGAATTTGTTCTTCACTGGTTGCCCTTTTCTTGTGGCAACAGGTCACAAATGTGCTGCTGTGATGGCACACTGTGGTATTTCCCCCAATAGGTATAGGAGTTTATCCAAATTGGATTTGTTTTGGAATTCTTTGTGGATCTGTGTAATCTGAGGGAGATATGTGTCGCTAATATGGTTTTACATTTGGCAGAAGGTTAGGAAGCTCAGTTTCCACCTCATTTTGTGGGCAGTGTGCACATAGCCTGTCTTCTCTTGAGAGCCAGGTCTGCCTACGGCGGCCTTTCTCAATAGCAAGGCCATGCTCACTGAGTCTGTACATAGTCAAAGATTTCCTTAATTTTGGGTCAGTCACAGTGGTCAGGTATTCTGCCACTGTGTACTCTCTGTTTATGGGCCAAATAGCATTCCAGTTTGCTCTGTTTTTTTGTAAATTATTTCCAATGTCTCAAGTAATTATCTTTTTGTTTTCTCATGATTTGATTGGGTCTAATTCTGTTGCTGTTGCTGTTCTGGGGCTCTGTGGGGTCTGTTTGTGTTTGTGAACAGAGCCCCAGAACCAGCTTGCTGTGATTAGGTGATTTCGAAAGAGTCAGGTGCAGGAGGGTAAATCACAGAATAACAGGATTTATTCTGAAACACAGAGTTATGCAGTAATGTGTCACAACCTCCAGGCACACTGGAAAATACACGGCACACTGGGAATTATCCCGGCGATACAAAATACACAGAGCTCCACCGAGCTTCTCTATCCTCCACAATAAACAATCACACACAAAGACAAGGGGGCAGAGGGAACACTTATACAGGTACTGATGAGGGGATATGAACCAGGTGTGTGTAATAAACAAGACAAAACAAATGGAATGATGAGATGAGGAGCGGCAGTGGCTAGAAGGCCGGTGACGATGAACGCCGAAGCTTGCCCGAACAAGGAGAGGTGGCCGCTTCGTAGGAAGTCGTGACACTTGCTTAGGGGACTCTTCTCTAGGTTAATCTCTCTGTAGGTGATGGCTTTGTTATGGAAGGTTTGGGAATCGCTTCCTTTTAGGTGGTTGTAGAATTTAACAGCTCTTTTCTGGATTTTGATAATTAGTGGATATCGGCCTAATTCTGCTCTGCATGCATTATTTGGTGTTTTATGTTGTACATTGAGGATTTAATTTTAAAAAAATAATATTGAACCTTTATTTAACAAGGCAAGTCAGTTAAGAACAAATTATTATTTACAATGACGGCCTACCCCGGCTAAACCCAGACGACGCTGGGCCAATTGTGTGCCGCCCTATGGGACTCCCAATCACGGCCGGGTTGTGATACAGCCTGGAATCGCCTCTAGCACTGAGATGCAGTGCCTTAGACCACTGCCCCACTCGGGAGCATGAAGAGTCTCAATTTGGTGTTTGTCCCATTTTGTGAACTCTTGGTTGGTGAGCGAACCCCAGACCTCACAACCATAAAGGGCAATGGGTTCTATAACTGATTCAAGTACTTTTAGCCAGATCCTAATTGAGATGTTGAATTTTATGTTCCTTTTGATGGCGTAGAAGGCCCTTCTTGCCTTGTGTCTCAAATTGTTCAAAGCTTTGTGGAAGTTACCAGTGGTGCTGATGTTTAGGCCGATGTACGTATAGTTGTTTGTGTGCTCTAGGGCAACGGTGTTTAGATGGAATTTTGTATTTGTGGTCCTTGTAACTGGACCTTTTTTGGAACACCATTCTTTTTGTTTTACTGAGATTTACAGTCAGGGCCCAGGTCTGACAGAATCTGTGCAGAAGATCTAGGTGCTGCTGTAGGCCCTCCTTGGTTAGGGACAGAAGCACCAGATCATCAACAAACAGTAGACAGATTCTAGTAGGGTGAGGCCGGGTGCTGCAGACTGTTCTAGTGCCCTTGCCAATTCGTTGATATATACAGTGGGGAGAACAAATATTTGATACACTGCCGATTTTGCAGGTTTTCCTACTTACAAAGCATGTAGAGGTCTGTAATTTTTATCATAGGTACACTTCAACTGTGAGAGACGGAATCTAAAACAAAAATCCAGAAAATCACATTGTATGATTTTTAAGTAATTAATTTGCATTTTATTGCATGACATAAGTATTTGATACATCAGAAAAGCAGAACTTAATATTTGGTACAGAAACCTTTGTTTGCAATTACAGAGATCATACGTTTCCTGTAGGTCTTGACCAGGTTTGCACACACTGCAGCAGGAATTTTGGCCCACTCCTACATACAGACCTTCTCCAGATCCTTCAGGTTTCGGGGCTGTCGCTGGGCAATACGGACTTTCAGCTCCCTCCAAAGATTTTCTATTGGGTTCAGGTCTGGAGACTGGCTAGGCCACTCCAGGACCTTGAGATGCTTTTTACGGAGCCACTCCTTAGTTGCCCTGGCTGTGTGTTTCGGGTCGTTGTCATGCTGGAAGACCCAGCCACGACCCATCTTCAATGCTCTTACTGAGGGAAGGAGGTTGTTGGCCAAGATCTCGCGATACATGGCTCCATCCATCTTCCCCTCAATACGGTGCAGTCGTCCAGTCCCCTTTTCAGAAAAGCATCCCCAAAGAATGATGTTTCCACCTCCATGCTTCATGGTTGTGATGGTGTTCTTGGGGTTGTACTCATCCTTCTTCTTCCTCCAAACTCGGCGAGTGGAGTTTAGACCAAAAAGCTATATTTTTGTCTCATCCTCTCCCATTCCTCCTCTGGATAATCCAGATGGTCATTGGCAAACTTCAGACGGGCCTGGACATGCGCTGGCTTGAGCAGGGGGACCTTGCGTGCGCTGCAGGATTTTAATCCATGACGGCGTAGTGTGTTACTAATGGTTTTCTTTGAGACTGTGGTCCCAGCTCTCTTCAGGTCATTGACCAGGTCCTGCCGTGTAGTTCTGGGCTGATCCCTCACCTTCCTCATGATCATTGAAGCCCCACGAGGTGAGATCTTGCATGGAGCCCCAGACTGAGGGTGATTGACCGTCATCTTGAACTTCTTCCATTTTCTAATAATTGCGCCAACAGTTGTTGCCTTCTCACCAAGCTGCTTGCCTATTGTCCTGTAGCCCATCCCAGCCTTGTGCAGGTCTACATTTTTATCCCTGATGTCCTTACACAGCTCTCTGTTCTTGGCCATTGTGGAGAGGTTGGAGTCTGTTTGATTGAGTGTGTGGACAGGTGTCTTTTATACAGGTAACGAGTTCAAACAGGTGCAGTTAATACAGGTAATGAGTGGAGAACAGGAGGGCTTCTTAAAGAAAAACTAACAGGTCTGTGAGAGCCGGAATTCCTACTGGTTGGTAGGTGATCAAATACTTATGTCATGCAATAAAATGCAAATTAATTACTTAAAAATCATACAATGTGATTTTCTGCATTTTTTGTTTTAGATTCCGTCTCTCACAGTTGAAGTGTACCTATGATACAAATTACAGACCTCTACATGCTTTGTAAGTAGGAAAACCTGCAAAATCGGCAGTGTATCAAATACTTGTTCTCCCCACTGTATATACACTACAAAAGTTTTAGAACACCTACTCATTCAAGGGTTTTTCTTTATGTTTACTATTTTCTACATTGTAGAATAATAGTGAAGACATCAAACCTATGAAATAACACATATGGAATCATGTAGTAACCAAGAAAGTGTTAAACAAATCAAAATATGTTTTATATTTCAGATTCTTCAAAGTAGCCACCCTTTGCCTTGATGACAGCTTTGCACACTCTTGGTATTCTCTCAACCAGCTTCATGAGGTAGTCACCTGGAATGCATTTCAATTAATAGGTGTACCTTCTTAAAAGTTAATTTGTGGAATTTATTTCCTTCTTAATGCGTTTGAGCCAATCAGTGTGTTGTGACAAGGTAGGGGTGGTATACAGAAGATAGCCCTATTTGGTAAAATACCAAGTCCATATTATGGCATGAACAGCTCAAATAAGCAAAGAGAAATGACAGTCCATCATTACTTTAAGACATGAAGGTCAGTCAATATGGAAAATGTCAAGAACTTTGAACGTTTCTTCAAGTGCATTCGCAAAACCATCAAGCGCTATGATAAAACTGGCTCTCATGGGGACCGCCACAGGAATGGAAGACCCAGAGTTACCTTTGCTTCAGAGGATAAGTTCATTAGAGTTACCAGCCTCAGAAATTGCAGCCCAAATTAATGCTTCACAGAGTTCAAGTAACAGACACATCTCAACATCAACTGTTCAGAGGAGACTGTGTGAATCAGGCCTTCATGGACGAATTGCTGCAAAGAAACCTCTACTAAAGGACACCAATAAGAAGAAGGGACTTGCTTGGGCCAAGGAACATGAGCAATGGACAATAGACCCTGTGGAAATTTGTCCTTTGGTCTGGAGTCCAAATTGGAGATTTTTGGTTCCAACCGCTGTGTCTTTGTGAGACGCGGTGTGGGTGAACGGATGATCTCCGCATGTGTATTTCCCACCGTAAAGTAGGGAGGAGGAGGTGTTATGGTGTGGAGGTGCTTTGCTGGTGACACTGACTGTGATTTATAATAATAATAATATGCCATTTAGCAGACGCTTTTATCCAAAGCGACTTACAGTCGTGCGTGCATACATTTTTGTGTATGGGTGGTCCCGGGGATCGAACCCACTACCTTGGCGTTACAAGCGCCGTGCTCTACCAGCTGAGCTACAGAGGACCACAATTATTTAGAATTCAACACTTAACCAGCATGGCTACCACAGCATTCTGCAGCGATACGCCATCCTATCTGGTTTGAGCTTAGTGGGACTATCATTTGTTTTTCAACAGGACAATGACCGAACACACCTCCAGGCTGTGTAAGGGCTATTTTACCAAGGAGAGTGATGGAGTGCTGCATCAGATGACATTGGCCTCCATAATCCACCGACCTCAACCAAATTGAGCTGGTTTGGGATGAGTCGGACCGTAGAGTGAAGGAAAAGCAGCCAACAAGTGCTCAGCATATGTGGGAACTCCTTCAAGACTGTTGGAAAAGCATTCCAGGTGAAGCTGGTTTAGAGAATGCCAAGAGTGTGCAAAGCTGTCATCAAGGCAAAGGGTGGCTATTTGAATATATTTTGATTTGTTTAACACTTTTTTGGTTACTTCATGATTCCATATGTGTTATTTCATAGTTTTGATATCTTCACTATTATTCTACAATGTAGAATATAGTAAAATTAAAGAAAAACCCTTGAACGAGTAGTGTTCTAAAACTTATGACCGGTAGTGTAAATTGAAGAGGGTGGGGCTCAAGCTTCATCCCTGTCACCCCACAGCCCCATGGAAAGAAATGTGTGTGTTTTTTGTGTACATGGATTTTATAATGTTTCCCCCAACACCGCTTTCCATCAATTGTATAGCAGACCTTCATGCCAAATTGAGTCAAAAGCTTTTTTGAAATCAACAAAGCATGAGAAGACTTTGTTTTGGTTTGTTTGTTTGTCAATTAGGGTGTGCAGGGTGAATACGTGGTCTGTCGTATGTTAATTTAGTAAGAAGCCAATTTGACATTTGTTCAGTACATTGTTTTCACTGAGGAAATGTACAAGTCTGCTGTTAATGATAATGCAGAGGATTTTCCCAAGTTTGCTGTTGACGCATATCCCACGGTAGTTATTGGGGTCAAACTCATCTCCACTTTTGTGGATTGGGGTGATCAGTCCTTGGTTCCAAATATTGGGGAAGATGCCAGAGCTGAGGATTATGTTAAAGAGTTTAAGTATAGCTAATTGGAATTTGTGGTCTGTATATTTTATCATTTCATTTAGGATACCGTCAACACCACAGTCCTTTTTGGGTTGGATGGTTTGTATTTTGTCTTGTAGTTCATTCAATGTAATTGGATAATTCAGTGGGTTCTGGTAGTCTTTATTAGCTGATTCTAAGATTTTTAATTGATCATGTATATGTTTTTGCTGTATGTTCTTTGTTATAGAGCCAAAAAGATTAGAGAAGTGGTTCATCCATACATCTCCGTTTTGGATAGATAACTCTTTGTGTTGTTGTTTGTTTAGTGTTCCAATTTTCCCAGAAGTGTTTAGATTCTATGGATTCTTCAACTACATTGAGCTGATTTCTGACGTGCTGTTCCTTCTTTTTCCGTAATGTGTTTCTGTATTGTTTTAGTGATTCACCATAGTGAAGGTGTAGACTCAGGTTATCTGGGTCTCTATGTTTTGGGTTGGATAGGTTTCTCAATTTCTTTTTTAGGTTTTTGCATTCTTCATCAAACCATTTGTCATTGTTTTAAATTTTCTTAGGTGTCACGATCGTCTGAAGGAGCGGACCAATACGCAGCGCGTGGAGTGAACATGATGACTTTATTTAATTAAAGCAACCACGAAAAAACAACAAATGACGATACGTGAAGTCCTCTGTGACACCGACAGCACATACAACACTGGAACAAAAACCCACAAACCAAGGAGAAACCACACAGTTTAAATATGGCTCCCAATCAGAGATAACGAGCCGAACAGCTGACACTCGTTACCTCCGATTGGGAGTCATATGACTAATCAAACACAATCACCCAACATAGAAATGAACAACTAGAATCCCCAACATAGAAATACACCCAAATGAAAATGAACAACCCTGGCTCCATAAATCAGAGTCCCTGGAGCCAGAGTGTCACAGTACCCCCCCCTAAAGGTGCGAACTCCGGGCGCACCAGCATACAGTCTAGGGGAGGGTCTGGGTGGGCGTCTGTCCATGGTGGCGGCTCTGGCACTGGTCGTGGTCCCCACCCCACCATAGTCACTACCCGCTTACGTAGCCTCCTCCAAATAACCACCCCCAACTAAACCCCACAGGATTAAGGGGCAGCACTGGACTAAGAGGCATCACCGGACTCAGGGGCAGCACCGGACTAAGGGGCAGCACCGGGCTAAGGGGCAGCACCGGGCTAAGGGGGCAGCACCGGACTAAGGGGCAGCACCGGACTGAATGGCGGATCCTGGCTGGCTGGCTCTGGCGGATCCTGGCTGGACGGCTCTGGCGGATCCTTGCTGGACGGCTCTGGCGGATCCTGGCTGGACGGCTCTGGCGGATCCTGGCTGGACGGCTCATGGCTGGCTGACGGATCTGGCTGCTCATGGCTGGCTGACGGATCTGGCTGCTCATGGCTGGCTGACGGACCTGGCTGCTCATGGCTGGCTGACGGATCTGGCTGATCCTGTCTGGCGGAAGGCTCTGGCTGATCCTGTCTGGCGGAAGGCTCTGGCTGATCCTGTCTGGCGGAAGGCTCTGGCTGATCCTGTCTGGCGGAAGGCTCTGGCTGATCCTGTCTGGCGGAAGGCTCTGGCTGATCCTGTCTGGCGGAAGGCTCTAGCGGCTCCGGTCTGGCGGACGGCTCTAGCGGCTCCGGTCTGGCGGACGGCTCTGAAGGCTCATGGCAGACGGGCGGCTTTGCAGGTTCAGTACAGACGGGCGGCTTTAGCGCCGTTGGGCAGACGGGCAGTTCAAGCGCCGTTGGGCAGACGGGCAGTTCAGGCGCCGTTGGGCAGACGGGCAGTTCAGGCGCCGTTGGGCAGACGGGCAGTTCAGGCGCCGTTGGGCAGACGGGCAGTTCAGACGCCATAGGGCAGACGGGCAGTTCAAGCGCCGTTGGGCAGACGGCAGACTCTGGCCGTCTGAGGCGCACCTTAGGCCTGGCGCGTAGTGCCGGAACTGGAGGTACCGGGCTGAGGACACGCATCTCAGGGCTAGTGCGGGGAGAAGGAACAGGCCGGACTGGGCTGGCGACGCACCCCGTAGGTTCTGTGCGTGGAGCAGGAACAGGCCGGGCTGGGCTGGCGACGCACACCGTAGGTTCTGTGCGTGGAGCAGGAACAGGCCGGGCTGGGCTGGCGACGCACCCCGTGGGCTTGGTGCGTGGAGCAGGAACAGGCCGGGCAAGGCTGTCGACGCACACCGTATCCTTGGTGCGTGGAGCAGGAACAGGCCGGGCTGGGCTGGCGACGCACACCGTGGGCTTGGTGCGTGGAGCAGGAACAGGCCGGGCAGGGCTGTCGACGCACACCGTATCCTTGGTGCGTGGAGCAGGAACAGGCCGGGCAGGGCTGTCGACGCACACCGTATCCTTGGTGCGTGGAGCAGGAACAGGCCGGGCAGGGCTGTCGACGCACACCGTATCCTTGGTGCGTGGAGCAGGAACAGGCCGGGCTGGGCTGGCGACGCACACCGTAGGTTCTGTGCGTGGAGCAGGAACAGGCCGGGCTGGGCTGGCGACGCACACCGTGGGCTTGATGCGTGGAGTAGGAACAGGCCGGTCCGTACTGGGAACACACACCACTGGCTTTAACTGGGGATCAGGAACGGGCCGGACCGGACTGGTAACACACATCAGTCTCTCACGCCGTGCCGCAACAACTTCCCTTCCTCTACTCGCCAATGGCTCCCGTAATCCGATAGCCTTCTCTCCACGTCTCCCTGTGGCAGCCTCCTGCTGCCCAGCCGCCCAAGCCATGTGCCCCCCCCCAAAAACTTTTTGGGGTTGCCTCTCGTCCCTCCAACGATGATGGCCCTGCTGACGCCGTTGCTCCTCTCTCGCCAGGGCCTTGATCTTCCCCCAAGGTCCCTTGCCCCCGAGCATGTCCTCCCAGGACCACGATTTGCCCACCTGGGCCATCGCCAGCCTCTCGATCTCCTTACCAGGCGCTTCCTCCCATGTCCAGTCTCTTTGCTCCTGGACACGCTGCTTGGTCCTTTTATGGTGGGTTTTTCTGTCACGATCGTCTATAACAGGAGACCAAGGCGCAGCGTTGCGAGTGAACATGATGACTTTATTTAATTAAAGCAACCACGAAAAAACAACAAATGACGATACGTGAAGTCCTCTGTGACACCGACAGAACATACAACACTGGAACAAAAACCCACAAACCAAGGAGAAACCACACAGTTTAAATATGGCTCCCAATCAGAGATAACGAGCCGAACAGCTGACACTCGTTACCTCCGATTGGGAGTCATATGACTAATCAAACACAATCACCCAACATAGAAATGAACAACTAGAATCCCCAACATAGAAATACACCCAAATGAAAATGAACAACCCTGGCTCCATAAATCAGAGTCCCTGGAGCCAGAGTGTCACATTAGGTTGTCTTCTTGAATTTTTGTTTATTTGATAGGGAAGCTGAAAGGTCAAATATACTGTTTAGGCTTTCTACTGCCAAGTTTACACCTTTACTATTACAGTGAAAAGCTTTCTCCAGGAAGTTGTGTAAAAGGGATTGAATTTGTTGTTGCCTAATAGTTTATTGTTAGGTTTCTACACTACATTCCATCCATCTATAGCATTTCTTAATATTGTGCAGTTCCTTTGGCTTTGATGCCTCGTGATTGAGTATTGCTCTGTTCAAGTAGACTGTGATTTTGCTGTGATCTGATAGGGGTGTTAGTGGGCTGACTGTGAACGCTCTGAGAGACACTGGGTTGAGATTAGCAATAAAGTAATCCACAGTACTACTGCCAACGGATGAAATGTAGGTGTACCTACCGTAAGAGGCTCCTCGAAGCCTACCATTGACTATGTACAGACCTAGCGTGCGACAGAGCTGCAGGAGTTGTGACCCGTTTTTTTGGGTTGTTTTGTCATAGTTGTGTCTGGGGGGGCATATTTGGGAGGGAATGCTGTCACCTCCAGATATGTGTTTGTCCCCCTGTGTGCTGAGAGTGTCAGGTTCTTGTCCAGTTCTGGCATTTAGGTCGCCACAGACTAGTACATGTCCCTCGACCTGGAAATGGTTGATCTCCCCCTCTAGGATGGAGAAGCTGTCATCGATAAAGTGTGGAGATTCTATTGGGGGGATATAGGTAGCACGAATGAGGACATTTTTCTCTGTTGAGAGAAACATTTCTAGCCAGATGTAAAATGTTCCTGTTTTGACTCATTTAATAGGGTGGGTTAGGTCTGCTCTATACCAAATTAGCATACCCCCTGAGTCTCTTCCCTGTTTCACACCTGATAGTTTGGTGGATGGGACTAGCAGTTCTCTGTAACCTAGAGGGCAACCAGTGGATCCGTGTGCTCTATACCATGTTTCTTGTAGGATGACAATGTCTGTATTTCCAATTTCTTTGATGAAGTCCAGATTCCTGCTCTTTAGGCCAAAAGGCATGGATTTTTTACACCCCTTGTAAAGCGGATTAGTGTGCTTAATTTTAAGTTAAGAAGTTATTTGGCTGCTTTAGTTGTGATACAAACCTTAACAAAACATATAGGCCTATTGGCTAGACTACACGAGGTGTGTAACTATGATTCAATAAAGAAAAAGAAAAAAGGCATATTATTGTTATTATTATTATTTGTATTATTATTGAAAAAGTTTGGCGGGGGGTGTTTCTTGCCTTAAGATGGGCATCATTCACAAGTGATAATATATCATTCACAAGTGATAATATATAATTCACAAGTGATAAGCTAATATTGTCAACATTTTAGTCATTTCGCAGACGCTCTTATCCAGAGCGACTTACAGTTAGTGAGTACATACATTTTCATACTGGCCCCCCGTGGGAATCGAACCCACAACCCTGGCGTTGCAAATGCCATGCTCTACCAACTGAGCTACACGGGACCATCTGACTATTCTTGATGTAATCTTGTCTTTGCATATACTAAATAATATATGTGTGAAATTCGTTTTGATTTAGAATGGACCATTATCATGCGCCTGTCTCGAAACAGGGGCAGGGGAAAAAATACATGTCATCTCTACACTTAAATAGCAAATGGAGGACTCTTTTCCTGTGGTTCATTTTCATGCCAGCCAGGTAGGCTATACTCCTGTTGTAAAGATAAGCAATGTGCTTAATGTTTGCTTAATTTTAGCAAAGTTTAGAAATAAATATAGTAGGCCTAGCCTATAGAAAGATGATGGGATCCTCCTCTTTTTAACAGAGGCAATCAAAACTCTGTTTTCTCACGCAATTGCATTGCCTATAGAAATGTTGCCCAACATGAGCACTCATGAAGTGTTTGATTAGATTTTTGATTAGATTTTTATTGATGTCAGAGTGATTAGAGGGACAATAGAATGCTGAGTACCAGGCAGTTGCAAGTTTGGTAGGCTACTAAGGACCATCAGCAGCATCAGAGCTTGGAGAAGCCTAGTTACCGTGACTAAACGGTCACGTGGAATTTGACTGCCTTCATGACTCGTGACCGCCGGTGTGGTGGTAATACGGTCACCGCAACAGCCCTAGTTGAGGGTGACGTCCTTCAGGGTCCTGGCAAAAGTTGGGATTGCTGCCTTGTAGAGGTTGTTGTTTTTTCTCCTTCCCTCTCTCTTTCTGTCTCTGGTTTAAAGTGCCTCTGCATGTTGTGTGAGTGCATGTCTGCAGCACAGTGAGGTGTGTGTGTTTGAGTGTTTGTGTGTTTGTGTGTTTATGTGTGTGTGCCTGCCTGAGAGAGGAAAGAGATAGGCTCTAAGATGGGTGTGTCTCTTCCAACCTGCACGTCCTATCAGGACAGAAAGCAGAAAGAGTTCAAGGTTTCATGTCATAGTCTTGGAGGAACATTTGGACTCTGACACAAACAATTCAACTTTTTCATTTGTTTTCCCCTTGTGTTCAATGTTTGGGAGAAAACCATGCCATCTCCAGGGAACGGTCAAGGCCGAACTTTCATTCTCTGACAGAAGAGTAAACTGTCAAAACAATGCATTTTGAATGTTTCTTTCCGTTTGTGTTGGAAAGCTCATAATTGCTTTAGTTTGCTACTGTCACAGAAGCGTTGTTGTTAAGGGAGGGTAAATTGAGCCTATTCACTGTTGAAGAAATGAGATGACACGGTTCGCCTACCTGTGCTGGCTGACTCAGGATTGGTGGGCATTCCTGTCAGTCAGGCAGGTACAGAGGTAAACACCGCCCCCTAGGGAGTTTGGGTCGCTCTGAATCAGTGTGAGGAGGTGTCTTTCTCTCTCTTTCCCTTTCTCTATCTCTCTTGCCCCCCGCACCCCTCTCTCTCTCTCTCTCTCTGTCCCCCCTTCTCTATCCCCCCTCTCTCCCTCTCTTCCATTCACTCCACAGTGTGTGTGGTAATCTGAGCGGTACCATTGGCTCACACACTATAGTCAGATCTTCTTACAGGTCTTTGTCAGGGCTGACGTGTCAGAACCGGCCAGGGAAATGATCCAGACCTGCTATCTCTCCATCACCATCTCCAGCACAAAGCTGCTGAAATGGGGCATAAAGGAGGAGAGGGATGAATGGAGGTATAGAAAAGGAGAGGAGAAGGGTGGATGGAGGTGTGGAGGAGGAGAGGAGAGGGTGGATGAAGGTATAGAAGAGGAGAGGAGAGGGTGAATGGAGGTGTGGAGGAGGAGAGGAGAGGGTGGATGAAGGTATAGAAGAGGAGAGGAGAGGGTGAATGGAGGTGTGGAGGAGGGGAGGAGAGGGTGGATGGAGGTGTGGAGGAGGAGAGGAGAGGGTGAATGAAGGAGGAGAGGAGAGGGTGAATGGAGGTATAGAAGAGGAGAGGAGAGGGTGAATGAAGGAGGAGAGGAGAGGGTGAATGGAGGTATAGAAGAGGAGAGGGGTGAATGAAGGTGTGGAGGAGGAGAGGAGAGGGTGAATGGAGGTATAGAAGAGGAGAGGGGTGAATGAAGGTGTGGAGGAGGAGAGGAGAGGGTGAATGGAGGTATAGAAGAGGAGAGGAGAGGGTGAATGGAAGTATGAAGGAGGAGAGGAGAGGGTGTTTGGAGGTATAGAAGAGGAGAGGGTGAATGGAGGTATAGAAGAGGAGAGGAGAGGGTGAATGGAGGTATGAAGGAGGAGAGGAGAGGGTGAATGGAGGTATAGAAGAGGAGAGGGGTGAATGACGGTATGAAGGAGGAGAGGAGTGAATGAGTCTGCCAGGGACAGTGTGAGGAAATGCCTTTTAGTAACATGTATTAGCGTGCGTGTGTCTGATTGTGTGTTTGTGTGTTTATGCCTGTGTGTGTGTCTACTGTCTGTGTGTGCCTACGTGGCACTGTATGTTTGTGATCATGTGCGTGCGCGCACTCATCTGTGTGTGTGTCCGTGAGCGTCCGTGTGTGTGAGATAGGTGTCCGCAGGCTGAGATCACACACAGTGGGAGGCTCCAGTTGTCTGGCCCTTGTCTGGGAGGATGAGCTCATTTCTTTAGACCATAACAACCCTGTCTCTCTCTCTCTCTCTCTCTCTCTCTCTCTCTCTCGCTCTCTGTCTGTCTGTCTGTCTGTCTGTCTGTCTGTCTGTCTCTCTCTCTCTCTCTCTCTCTCTCTCTCTCTCTCTCTCTCTCTCTCTCTGTCTGTCTGTCTTCTGTCTGTCTGTCTGTCTGTCTCTCTCTCTCTCTAACTCTCTCTCTCTGTCTCTTTGTCACTTTCCTCTCTCTCTCTCTCTCTCTGTCTCTCTCTCTCTCTCTCTCTCTCTCTGTCTCTCTCTCTCTCTCTGTCTGTCTCTCTCTCTCTCTCTCTCTCTCTCTCTCTCTCTCTCTCTCTCTCTCTCTCTCTCTCTCTCTCTCTCTCTCTCTCTCTCTCTCTCTCTCTCTCTCTCTCTCCTGCTTGTTCTCTCTCGCTCTTAGCTATGACCTTGGATTGGCTGAGCTGCCGGTCATGCATACTAAGTAGGATGTGTGTGTGCGACTGTGTGTGTGTTTGTGCACTTAGGCAAAGCAGCACAGTGAGTGATATCCACTGCTGCCAGACCACAGAAGAGAGGGCAGGACAGTACATCTCACCACACTGTGCATTAGGTGTGCTATGTTACGTATGCTATACAAACATTCAAAGCCACTCCATGTGGTTAGACAGCCTTGCTGAAAGGAAAAGAATGAGACTTATTCAATCTATCAATGAGCAGAAAGAAACACGCAGAGAGGGGGAGGGAGAGATGAAGGGATGGAGGGAGGGAGGGTAGGTTACCTCTTCTCTGTAGTTGGCCAGGGAGGGAACTCTGCCTTTCTATATCACCTAATCATGTGTGTGTATGCATGTGTGTGTGTGTGTAGGACTGTGAAATAGGGTTTCCTGGAATACCCACCCTACTCACCCCACTCACCCCCGTCTCCCCTCTCTTCACCCCTCCTCAACCTCCACCCTTCCTGCCTCACTACATTCCCTGGTGCAGCTGTGTCTCTCTCTCTCTCTGCCAGGCTGGAGGGAGGACTGGAGGGAAGGCTGGAGGGAGGGAGGGAGGGAGGGAGGGCTTGAGAGAGTGAGGGAGAGAGGGCTGGAGGGAGGGAGGGAGGGTGGGAGGTAGGGCGCAGGGCCAAGGCATACAGGTTAAGAGAGTCTGAAGAATGCTAACTGGCAAATCATTGGACAATTAAAAACACTCAGCAGTGAGGAGCTGCTTCCCCCTGCCTCGCTGCCACGCTACAGAGAAGAGAACGCTGGCTGACTGGCTGGCTGACTGGTTGACTGGTTGACTGACAGGATGGCTAGCTGGTTCGCTGGTTGGCTGGCTGGGTCTCTGACTGGCTGGCTGGTTGGCTGGCCGTCTCTCTGGCTGGATGGCTGGCTGATTAGCTGGCTTACTGGGTCTCTGACTGGCTGGATGACTGGCTTGCTGGCTGGCTTGCTGGCTGGCTAGTTAGCTGGCTGGCTGGCTGGGTCTCTGACTGTCTGGATGGCTGGCTGGCTGGCTGGGTCGCTGACTGGCTGGATGGCTGGCTGACTGATTGGATGGCTGGCTGGTTCTCTGGTTGGATAGATGGCTGGCTGGCTCTCTGACTGACTATATGGCTGGCTCAGTGAAGAAACGCTCAATGCTTTCCTAACACTGCCTGTTCCTTTCAGAACTATGCCTTGCCTTGTCTTGCACAAACCCTGGCTGGCACTGGTGTTGTCTCTTACTCCTCTTTGTCCCATATAACCTTACATGTTCGGCAGAGAGGAAATGTGTGTGTGTGGTGTGTGTGCAGGTGTGTGTGTACATTATGCAGACAGAGGAAGGGTTGTATAAGGCTGCTGTGCTGGCATAGAGGACATAAAACACTGTGTTCTGGGACTATACTGCCAGTCTGTGTGGAGACACAACTGGGTTAGAGAACAGGTAGATATGAATTAGACAGGATGGGAGCTATGGAGAAGACTGTTTCTTCTATGTGTGTGCTTGTAGTAGTGCACTCTATGTAGGATTCCATTTTGGGTTGTTTTTGTTAATTTTCTTTGGCTTGTTTTTTTTCACTTTAGTTTGTTTCAGTCATTCAATGAGAGTAGAAAGGATGTTGAAAATAACACTGTTCCCATTCAAACAATAGTGGGAAATAACTGTATAACTGTATGTCCAATACTTTACATCCAGGCCAGCAAAGTATGCTTTCATCTTATACTGAACAAAAATATAAATGCAACATGCAACATTTTTAAAGATTTTACTGAGCTACAGTTCATATCAGGAAATCAGTCAATTGACATTATTTCATTAGGCCCTAATCTATGGATTTCACATGACTGGGAGTAAACCGCTCGCCCACACGACGCCATACACGTGGTCTGGGGTTGTGAGGCCGGTTGGAGGCACTGCCAAATTCTCTAAAACGACGTTGGAGGTGGCTTATGGTAGAGAAATGAACATTACATTCTCTGGCAACAGCTCTGGTGGACATTCAGCATGCCAACTGCACACTCCCTCAAAACTTGAGACATCTGTGGCATTGTGTTGTTTGACAAAACTGTACATTTTAGAGTGGCCTTTTATTGTCCCTAGCACAAGGTGCACCTGTGTAATGATCATGCTGTTTAATCATCTTCTTGATATGCCACACCTGTCAGGTGGATGGATTATCTTTGCAAAGGAGAAATGCTCACTAACAGGGATGTAAACAGATTTGTGCAGAACATTTGAGAGAAATAAGCTTTTTGTGCGTATGGAAAATTTCTTGGATCTTTTATTTCAGCTCATGAAACATGGGACCAACACTTCACATGTTGCGTTTATATTTTTGTTCATTGTATATGTAGTAGAGCTGCGATTAAAGGTTCCTCTACTCCATTAATGCATGGTACAATATGTGCTTGTCTGTGAGAGAAAGGACAGGAATGAGAATATAGAGAAGATAGAGGATCAGGACTCCACACATGCACATTATAGATACAATTCCACCTGAAAGGAATGAGGGAATGACATCTCATTTGTCGAATGAGAGTCAGTTGCAGTTGGCTCCTGAGATTGAGGTTGAGGTATGATGTTAGAGTTTCTGCCGGTCCTTGACGACAGAGAAATGTTGTTTACCATGATACCATCCTATTAAAACACCTCTCTCTCTCTCTCTCTCTCTCTCTCTCTCTCTCTCTCGCTCTCTCTCCCTCTCTCCCTCTCTCTTTGTCTCTCTCTCTCTTTTGCTCTCTCACTAACTGACTCACTTTTTCTCTCTTTCTTTCTTTCTTTCTTTCTTTCTTTCTTTCTTTCTTTCTTTCTTTCTCTCTCTCTCTCTCTCTCTCTCTCTCGCTCTCGCTCTCTCTCTCTCTCTCTCTCTCTCTCTCCTCTCTCTCTCTCTCTCTCTCTCTCTCTCTCTCTCTCTCTCTCTCTCTCTCTCTCTCTCTCTCTCTCTCTCTCTCTCTCTCTCTCTCTCTCTCTCTCTCTCTCTCTCTCTCTCTCTCTCTCTCTCTCTCTCTCTCTCTCTCTCTGTCTCTTAGCCTGCTGGCGCTGGTGCTAACTAACATTTAAAGGGTTTCCAGGAAAGAACCAAACTGCCTGGCAGACTAAACTATCTTTTATAAAAAAAGGAAAAATATTCAAGTATGTGTCTATAATGTTTACGACTTGCGGTTACGACAAGCACTCCTTGTAGGAGCGATTGGCTGAAAAATGCAACTTTTCAGAAAATTTGGAAGGTAATTTGTGCTGAGAGTGCCCCTTTGAACCTACTGCTTGCGGTTACACAGTCCATTACCACTGTCTATTATAAGACACTTTATTGCCTCAATATCACAGTGTGTGTTGGTTTCATACGGAGGTAGGGATGCTTGGCAACTGTCTTAATGTATGTGGGTGGATAACAAGTAAAGAGCTCTATCTCTATGGGAGAAAAAAACACTTCCCTCTCTACATCTCATCTACACACACACACACACACACACAGACACACACACGTCTTTTCTACAATATTCTAATCAGAGCAGGCCAATTAACTGATGTGTTATAGTGTAATAGTCCTGCAGTGGAGAGGCTGAGTGGCTGATTGAATTGCAAAGCAGAGTGGATCAGACAGCCTGCAGCACTGAATAGAAGGGGGAGCAGAGGTATATTTGTGTGTGTGTGTGTGTGTGTGTGTGTGTGTGTGTGTATGTCTGCCAAACATCACGAAGTAGCTGGGGCCTCTCAAACACAGCTCTCACCAAGAATGACTAACTGACAGAGAATACTTGTGTAAGTTCTAGAGGTGTAGGAGCATAGAACAACTCCCCCTTGTTTCTTACTGCGTACCAGAAGGAGCCCGTGAGTTGTAGTTTCTAGACTATAGATCTGCCAGTCGGGGTGTTTGATTGACAGGTACGAAGCCTGTTCAGATAACAGATGGAACACTACTCATCAAATGGAACCAGGGCATCAGTCAGTCAGTCATCAGGCCAGCCAGTCAGTCAGTCAGCCAGTCAGCCGGCCAGTCAGTCAGTCACTAAGCCAGTCCGTCAGTCAGTCAGCCCGCCAGTAAGCCAGTCAGTCAGTCACTAAGCCAGTCAGTCAGTCAGTAAGTAAGTCAGTCAGTTGACAATAACCCTGTTTCCAGACCAGTATTCACAGAGCATAAGTTTATTAGGAGGGAGAAGCCTGCAGTTCCTGATGATCCAGGCACTAACCAACAGGGGGCACTGTACTGTATCTGAATGACACACTGCATTCCATACTGTGTCAACACTCCCTCCCTCCCTCCCTCCCTCCCTCCCTCCCTCCTCCCTCCCTCTCACAGGTTATGAACTTCCAACTATGATAATAGAGAGAGAATGTCTGTCTGGCAGCAAAGACAGGGAGAAAGAATCAATATGTTTCTATGGGAGTGTAGAGCACTGGGCTTATGTTACACCAGGGACAGAGTCCAGGACACACACGCACGCACCAACACACACACACTGTGCTTCTCCTCCACACTGCCCACTGAAATTGATGGCGAGAGAGGGGACGTGGGCTTGAGGGATTTGTGGAGAGAGCGAGAGCGAGAGAGAGAGAGAGAGAGAGAGAGAGAGAGAGAGAGAGAGAGAGAGAGAGAGAGAGAGAGAGAGAGAGAGAGAGAGAGAGAGAGAGAGAGAGAGAGAGAGAGAGAGAGAGAGAGAGAGAGAGAGAGAGAGAGAGAGAGAGAGAGAGAGAGAGAGAGATCTCACACAGTGTCCGAGGATTACCAGACACCAACTGGCAAAGGAATCGATCACGGGTATTAAAAGAGTGTATGAGAGAGGAGAGAGAGGGGGGAGAGAGATAGAGAGAGAGACAGAGAGGGAGGGAGAGCGACAAAGAGGAAGACAGAGAGAGAGAGAGACAGAGAGGGAGACAGAGAGAGAGACAGAGAGCGAGACAGAGAGAGAGGGAGAGACAGAGAGAAAAGGAGAGACAGATGGTCACAGAAGGAGGCACACCAAGCTCGCTGTGAAAACAACTTTGTGGTTTCTTCATGCCAGAAACAGAAGGGGGATCTGTGATCTGTAAATGTCAGCAGAAAGGGACAGAGCTGAGGGAGAACAGCGACAAGTGGTGCTGAGTAGAGCTGGCTAGACATAAGTCAACAAGACACTCAATGTCTGTCAGTCAGTCAGTCAGTCAGTCAGTCAGTCTGTCTGTCTGTCTGTCTGTCTGTCTGTCTGTCTGTCTGTCTGTCTGTCTGTCTGTCTGTCTGTCTGTCTGTCTGTCTCTAACGTCACCACAACATCCCTAATTAGTCCCATGGTGTGTGTTCTGTTCTGTTCTCTACATCACAGCTCTGAGTCTCTACATTCAATCTGATGTGTGTGTGTGTGTGCATGTGTGTGTGTGTGTGTTGGAGGGGGGGTGTTTGTGGGTATGTGCATATTTTGTAGTACTTCTGCATTTCTGTTCATGTAAATACAGTGAGATTATCATGTGAAATGGTACAGTTTTCATTTGCACTGAGTTTGATGAAACCATGTTAATGTCAGTCTCTTATCACAGCTTCTGACCTGTCTATACCTGTCTCTCTCTCCTCAGCTAGTGTCTACCTGTCTCTCTCTCCTCAGGTGGTGTCTATACCTGTCTCTCTCTCCTCAACTAGTGTCTACCTGTCTCTCTCTCCTCAACTAGTGTCTATACCTAAAAAATAAATGTATATACCTGTCTCTCTCTCCTCAGGTGGTGTCTATACCTGTCTCTCTCTCTTCAACTAGTGTCTACCTGTCTCTCTCTCCTCAACTAGTGTCTATACCTAAAAAATAAATGTATATACCTGTCTCTCTCTCCTCAGGTGGTGTCTATACCTGTCTCTCTCTCCTCAACTAGTGTCTACCTGTCTCTCTCTCCTCAACTAGTGTCTATACCTAAAAAATAAATGTATATACCTGTCTCTCTCTCCTCAGGTGGTGCTGGGACCCTGAGAGGAAGCAGTGCTGCGTTCTGATGGGAGGATCCCTCCATGGGCTGTACCACCCGTTGACACACAGGAGGGATTGGAGGAGCTCCGCTGAATGAGGTAGAACCGCCCTAAAACCCTCCTCACCCCCTCCCCTATCATAGAATGAGCACATCCATTTCTGCCTGCATGTGTGTCGTGAAAGTGGCATCTCAGTCGTGGGACCGTTGTTGCTATGTGTCTTTAATATACCTCCATCGATGCTGTGATATCCACAGTCTAGAGACTAAATCAGTTTGGGGACTGGGCTGGTTACATCATGTTAGGTATTGTCAGTTTTGGGTCAGAGTGAATGTAGGCAAACATTGTTAATATTCTAGCTGTCACTCAAGCGGAGAGAGATGTAACATCCTCTGTAGTAGACAACAAGCATCAGGATGGGGTCTCAAGGGGAGGCTTGTTCCTCTACTCTACTTCCTGTTTACGATTTAATTTGACACAGTGCGCTTTTACTGTGTGTGTGTGGTGTGTGTCTGTGTGTGTGTCTGTGTGTGTGTGTCTGTGTGTATGTGTGTGTGTGTGTGTGTGTGTGTGTGTGTGTGTGTGTGTGTGTGTGTGTGTGTGTGTGTGTGTCTGTGTGTGTGTGTCTGTGTGAGGCACTGCTGCTGCCTGCCTCTCAGCTAGCTACAGCTACTGTATGCTCGGCTCACTGGAGTGGCTCCCTCTCTCTCCCTTGTGTTTCCTAGTCTCTGATTGGAGGAAAGGGAATAGGGAATCTGCCTAGCAACAGAGCTGCTGTATATTATTTAGTAAACAAGACGGGGGCTCTCCCTAGTGAAGCAGCACAACAACTCCAGATACACACACACACACACACACACACACACACACACACACACACACACACACACACACACACACACACACACACACACACACACACACACACACACACACACACCTCCAGGAAAATAGGGTTGCCTGAGTTCTTCCTGTGAGAAATGTCCTCCCCTGGGAGAGCTATGAAAGAAAAACACCCCATAAAACGGTGCTTGTGGGAAAATACATGCATCCTTCTGAAAGTTGCACAATTTATTAACATGGTCACGTAAGCTGCCTCTACTTTAGCGCGTGTGTGTGTGTGTGTGTGTGTGTGTGTGTGTGTGTGTGTGTGTGTGTCTCTTCCTACTGTACGTGCAGACTATGCATGTTCAGCTCTGTCATACCCTACAGATCAAACAACAAATTGTTAACCCCTTCACTACATTGACCTATAAACAGCATATACAGTAGCAGTCAAAAGTTACTACTCATTCAAGGGTTTTTCTTTATTTTTACTATTTTCTACATTGTAGAATAATAGTGAAGACATCAAAACTATGAAATAACACATATGGAATCATGTAGTAACCAAAAAAGTGTTAAATAAATCAAAATATATTTTAGATTTTGGATTCTTCAAAGTAGCCACCCTTTGCCTTGATGACAGCTTTGCATACTCTTGGCATTCTCTCAACCAGCTTCATGAGGAATGCTTTTCCAATAGTCTTGAAGGAGTTCCCACATATGCTGAGCACTTGTTGGCTGCTTTTCCTTCACTGTGCGGTCCAACTCATCCCAAACCATCTCAATTAGGTTGAGGTCGGGTGATTGTGGAGGCCAGGTCATCTGATGCAGCACTCCACCACTCCTTCTTGGTCAAATAGCCCTTACACAGCCTGGAGGTGTGTTTTGGGTCATTGTCCTGTTGAAAAACAAATGATAGTCCCACTAAGCGCAAACCAGATGGGATGGCGTATCGCTGCCATTCTGGTTAAGTGTGCCTTGAATTCTAAATAAATCACTGACAGTGTCACCAGCAAAGCACCATCACACCTCCTCCTCCATGCTTCACAGTGGGAACAACACATGCGGAGATCATCCGTTCACCTACTCTGCGTCTCACAAAGGCACAGCGGTTGGAACCAAAAATCTCAAATTTGGACTCATCAGACCAAAGGACTTATTTCCACCGGTCTAATGTCCATTGCTCGTGTTTCTTGGCCCAAGCAAGTCTCTTCTTATTATTGGAGTCCTTTAGTAGTGATTTCTTTGCAGCAATTCGACCATGAAGGCCTGATTCACGTAGTCTCCTCTGAACAGTTGATGTTGAGATGTGTCTGTTACTTGAACTCGGTGAAGCATTTATTTGGGCTGCAATCTGAGGTGCAGTTAACGCTAATGAACTTATCCTCTGCAGCAGAGGTAACTCTGGGTCTTCCTTTCCTGTGGTGGTCCTCATGAGAGCCAGTTTCATCATAGCGCTTGATGGTTTTTGCGACTGCACTTGAAGAAACTTTCAAAGTTCTTGAAATGTTCCGTATTGACTGACCTTCATGTCTTAAAGTAATGATAGACTGTCGTTTCTCTTTGTTTATTTGAGCTGTTCTTGCCATAATATGGACTTGGTCTTTTACTTTTTTGGTTACTACATGATTCCATATGTGTTATTTCATAGTTTTGATGTCTTCACTATTATTCTACAATGTGGAAAATAGTAAAAATAAAGAAAAACCCTGGAATGAGAGATTCCAAACTTTTGACTGGTACTCTAGATATTATACAGATATGCAGTACAGTAAAGTCCAAATGTACAGCAGTAGCAAAGATGAACATGACCATGGACAGTAGAGAGGGTATGTGATTACTTCATAGTTATTGTATTGATGCACCTGTACTGACCTCACCTTCTGGATGATAGAGGAGTGAACAGGCAGTGGCTCGGGTGGCTGTTGACCTTGATTATCTTTTTGGCCTTCCTGTGACATCGGGTGCTGTAGGTGTCCTGGAGGGTAGGTAGTTTGCCCCCGTTGATGCGTTTGGCAGACCACACCACCCTCTGGAGAGCCCTGCGGTTGCGGGCGGTGCAGTTGCCGTACCAGGCGGTGATGCAGCCCGACAGGATGCTCTCAATTGTGCATCTGTAAACGTTTGTGAGAGTTTTAGGTGCCAAGCCAAATTTCTTCAGCTTCCTGAGGTTGAAGAGACGCTGTTGCGCCTTCATCACCACACTGTGTGGGTGGACCATTTCAGATCGTCAGTGATGTGTACGCCTAGAAACTTTAAGCTTTCCACCTTCTCCACTGCGGTCCCGTCTATATGGATAGGGGCATGCGCCCTCTGCTGTTTCCTGAAGTCCACAATCATCTCCTAGACGTTATTTTTCTGCCACCACACTCCCAGGGCCCTCACCTCCTCTCGGTAGGCTGTCTCGTCATTGTTGGTAATCAGGCCTACTACTGTTGTGTCGTCTGCAAACTTGATGATTGAGTTGGAGGCGTGCGTGGCCACACAGTCATGGGTGAACAGGGAGTACAGGAGGGGGCTGAGCACGCACGCTTGTGGGGCCCCTGTGTTGAGGATCAGCGAAGTGGAGGTGTTGTTTCCTACCTTCACCACCTGGGGGCGGCCCTTCAGGAAGTCCAGGACCCAGTTGCACAGGGCGGGCTTCAGACCCAGGGCCCCAAGCTTAATGATTATCTTGGAGGGTACTATGGTGTTGAATGCTGAGCTATAGTCCATTAACAGAATTCTTACATAGGTATTCCTCTTGTCCAGATGGGATAGGGCAGTGTGCGGTGCGATGGCGATTGCATCATCTGTGGATCTATTGGGGTGGTAAGCAAATTGAAGTGGGTCTAGTGTGTCAGGTAAGGTAGAGGTGATATGATCCTTAACTAGCCTCTCAAAGCACGTCATGATGACATAAGTGAGTGCTACGGGGCGATAGTCATTTAGTTCAGTTACCTTTGCTTTCTTGGGTACAGGAACGATGGTGGACATCTTGAAGCAAGTGGGGACAGCAGACTGGGATAGGGAGAGATTGAACATGTCCGTAAACACTCCAGCCAGCTGGTCTGCGCATGCTCTGAGGACGCAGCTTGGGATGCCGTCTGGGCCGGCAGCCTTGCGAGGGTTAACATGCTTAAATGTCTTACTCACGTCGGCCACGGAGAAGGAGAGGCCACAGTCCTTGGTAGTGGGCTGCGTCGGTGGCACTGTGTTATCCTCAAAGCGGGCAAAGATGGTGTTTAGCTTGTCTGGAAGCAAGACGTCGGTGTCGGCGATGTGGCTAGTTTTCCCTTTGTAGTCCTATTGTAGAATGAGCACAGGGGGCGCAGGGGGCGCAGGGGGCACGGGGGGCGCAGGGGGTGCAGGGGTAGTTGGGATATGCAAGAGACACATTACCATTACACACTTGTACAAGAAACACCCCCAGGTGTGTAACTGGACAAATATAAGCACCCCACAAATTATTAATTAAAGCTCCAGAATGGCTTGATTTACAGGGTTAGTGATTCATTTCAGTCATTCTCCCTTCACAGATGCCTGAAGCATCAACCTTCCCAAGTTCTCTCACGTCACCCCGCTCCTCCGCACACTACACTGGCTTCCAGTTGAAGCTCGCATCTGCTACAAGACCATGATGCTTGCCTACGGAGCTGTGAGGGGAACGGCACCTCCGTACCTTCAGGCTCTGGTCAGTCCCTACACCCAAACGAGGGCATTGCGTTCATCCACCTCTGGCCTGCTGGCTCCCCTACCTCTGCTGAAGCACAGTTCCCGCTCAGCCCAGTCAAAACTGTTCGCTGCTCTGGCACCCCAATGGTGGAACAAGCTCCCTCACGACGCCAGGACAGCGGAGTCACTCACCACCTTCCGGAGACATTTGAAACCCCACCTCTTTAAGGAACACCTGGGATAGGATAAAGTAATCCTTCTAACCCCCCCCTTACCCCACCCCACCAAAAAAATAAGTAAAGTGGTTATCCCACTGGCTATAAGGTGAATGCACCAATTTGTAAGTCGCTCTGGATAAGAGCGTCTGCTAAATGATGTAAATGTAAATGTAAATGAAGCACTTTGATGAAATTGTGATCCTGAAATATATATATATATATATATATATATATATATTTTAAATCTATTAATTCATTCACCCTTATATGGTCCTCTATGTTTCACTGTTTCTATGCATTCCTTGTGGTGCTTTCATGTGTGTGAGTGTGTGCTTACTTTGCTCTCTGCCACTGTGTTTTTGTTGACAAGATTTAGGAACATTGTCGCCCCCTTCTGTTTATACCTGGTACTCCAGCCTGTACTACCAACAGGGAAGGTAGATCCCTCCACCCCCCAGCAGACACATCACTCCTATCCCCCCTGGGGTGACTGGAATTGGGGAGAGTTTTACTGCAGACTCCCTGCTAGCTCCACAAGGAATCAAATGAAGGATGTCTGTAATTCTATTTCTATGGTCCTCCCTCTCTCCATCCCTCCCTCCCTCCCTCCCTCCCTCCCTCCCTCTCTCCATCCCTCCCTCCCTCCCTCCCGCTCTCTCTGTCCTATAAGTCTGTCTGTTTCTGTCCTGCTGGGCTTTCACACTACACTGACCATCCCTTCAGTCCTTCCCTCCTCCCCCCCCCCCCTTTCCCCTCCCTCTCTTCCTCCTTCCCTCTGTCTCCCCTGGACCCTGAGATAACTGACACACTATAACCCATCTCTTGTTTTAGCCCAGGTAAAACCTTACAGATAGGGACTTTGTCCGTATGACTGCTGATGGAATTTGAAGTTTTCAAGTTCTCATGAAAATCCTTGTTTGTCTGTGGCTGTGGCCTGTTCAGGCCAGACAGAGCTCTGACTAAAGTGTTTTCCCCCAGCTTGGTGCTAAGCTCAGTCTGTCAGCACAGGATCCTGATGAAAGAGGTGCGGCCCTGCTCCCCGCTTGCCGGTCTTGTGTCTGCTTTATTCTGAGTTAGTGCTTTCATCCTCCTCTGTACTTCACACAGAGACACTTTTATCACAATAAGAAACAGTAACCGGTCAACTGATGTTCAGCCCTATGGCCCTGCTATGTGAGAACAGGGACTAGTTATCTAGTGCTTGTCACGGTTCAGACAGACGACAAGAGGACCACAATTGCGTCACACCAGAAAGTTTATTTAAACTTAAGGGAAAAGGGAAGTAGGGAGTGAGTGAAGGCTCCAGGGGTTATCCCGTCCAATGTGCTGGGTCTGTGCCTCCCCCCAGTGGCAGCGATGCGTCCGATGACGCTCGGTGGTTGGTGGTCCAGAAGTCCTGGGGGAGGAAACACAGACACAACGGGCGGATGAAAACAGGCAGAAGTACAGTTCAAGGGGAAATCCAAATACGTTGTAGCAAGGCAGAAGGCTGGTCAGAGTTACCGGGGGTCGAAGAGTAGTCAGGAGTCGTAATGGCAGAAAGCAGGTCTGGTTTTCCTGGGGCAGAAGAGTATCCGAGCATCAGGCAGGTCCGGGGTCACAAACCAAGGGTGAGCCAGAAGCGCGAGCACACAGGTTCCGGGTGTGAGCTTTGCAGACGATCTGACAAAGGAGAGCTGAAAGACAGGACTTTAAATACTGGGAGAGGTTAGTGGGTAATGCAGCGCAGCTGGCAGAGTAATTAGAGCCGAGCAGAGCAGGGACAGGTGGAGCTCGTTAGGCTGAGTAGAGAGAGAGAGATGAGCAGAGTGGAAGATAGTGGAAACACATTAAGGTGGTAACCCGGTGGAGTGAGAGGGCTCATGACAGTGCTAGAACAGGCCCCAGGTGTCCCCTTTTAAAGGCTCTATGATTTTGTCTCTCTCTGCATGGTCTGTCCCTCCTTCAGCGACTGCAAATCAGTGCTAAGCTTGCAGGGTAAAGTGTGTGTGTGTGTGTGATGGTGGTGGTGGTGTGTGTGTGTGTGTGTGTGTGTGTGTGTGTGTGTGTGTGTGTGTGTGTGTGTGTGTGTGTGTGTGTGTGTGTGTGTGTGTGTGTGTGTGTGTGTGTGTGTGTGTGTGTGTGTGTGTGTGTGTGTGTGTGTGTGTGTGTGTGTGTGTGTGTGTGTGTGTGTGTGCTTAAGAGGACGGCATAATGGAATGCCTCGGCTCCGTCTGCCAAGAGCACTTTTCCCATGCGCCCATGAGCCAAGACTTCCCCCGTCCAGCCAAGAATAGCGTTGGTGTCCTCACACACACATACACATACACAAACAACACACACACACACACAGCACCAGATAAAGAGTGCTGTAGAGGCTGCCTAGTACATAGAGGCTTCTAGTACAACACTGCGCCCCTGGGTCCTTAGCAACAGTGTGTTTCTCTGTGTCGTACACACACACACACACACACACACTCCCACCCGATCCCTCTTCACCTACACACTACCCCCCAGCACACACACAGAGGCACTGAATCAAAGCCTTTATCAATTGCCAGAGGAGGTTGTCTGCTTAGCTTTTATCAGGTAATAGATCTCTCAGTAGTTGTACCTGATGTGGGCCACAGAGCCATCCAACCAGTATCCTCCTCCTCCTCCTCCTCCTCCTCCTCCTCCTCCTCCTCCTCCTCCTCCTCCTCCTTCCCTCTGCAGTGCCTTTGTGAATGCCAGCACAAGGTGACCACACTGCATGCCTGCATTACTGCTACTGCTGCCAGACCTAGGTTCAAATTGTATTTCTTAAGCTGCACTTGATTGAGCTTGCCTGGCGCAAAGGAACCAATGGAGTTGTCCCGAAAGTGCAAACCCTGTCTTTATGCCACTCCAGTCGGGCTCAATGGAACAGTCTAAGTATTTTAAAGAAAACAAATACTACTTGAACCCTGGTCTGAATACTACTGCTACTGCTGCTCTACAATACATAAGCCAGTCTATAGGTTTGAACCATAAACACTTATTTCTGAGGCAAAGGTTGGGTCAGCGCCATGGGTGCTTGTGGCGGGGGGTCTCAGGGACCATAACAATTTTGCATTTCGAAAAACAATTTTCCTGCAATTCTACACTGTTTCTTAACAGGGGGAATCCATATTTATGAACTGAACTTATTTTTTTTTTTTGCCACAATACATTATATTGAAAAAGTGTTTTAATGACTAAATAACTAATCTGCTCCCTTCCCTGAAAATCCAACTCCCAATAATGAATTGACAGGTCTGAAACCCTACCAACTCTGTGACTCTCAGAAATATCCTGCTCCTCCCCTGACAATCCCATCCTCAGGGATTGATTGACAGGCCAAACTGTTAGGAATGTGGCTAGGATAACCATGACGATGAGGAAATGAAATAAAGATTTTAATTTTGCGTTTGGTAGGTTAAGAAAAAGCATAGTTAAATTGGACATTGAGTTTTTGTCGTCTTTTTGTCACAAATAATGGGATCACTAATTTAGTAAAATTCCAAATGTGAACTTTGATTTATCTATTAACAATTGTCTTTCTCAATATGGTAGTGTTATCTGGAAGGGCATTGAACAAGAATTGTCAACTTGAAAATGCAACTGTCAACTTGAAAAGTTTTTGCATTTAACTTTGGTACTTGATTATGTTAACATAAAAATTATATTGCAAACGTATTATTAATTTATTATTATCATTATCAAATTAGAATTTTTTGGGCGGCTCCGAATCTGCAATAGAAAGAATATGTAGAATGTAGCTCCGGTTATATGAGTCACATTTGAACAGTTTGGGCTAGAGCAGGGCTCTCCAACAATTGATTTCATAAAGGCTACTACAGATGCACAATTGAGAGCATCCTGTCGGGCTGTATCACCGCCCGGTACGGCAACTGCACCGACCCACAACCGCAAGGCTCTCCAGAGGGTGGTGCGGTCTGCACAACGCATTACCGGGGGCAAACTACCAGCCCTCCAGGACAGCTACAGCACCCGATGTCACAGGAAGGCCAAAAAGATAATCAAGGACAACAACCACCCGAGCCACTTTTTTTATTATTTTTTTTATTTTTATTTCACCTTTATTTAACCAGGTAAGCCAGTTGAGAACAGGTTCTCATTTACAACTGCGACCTGGCCAAGATAAAGCAAAGCAGTGCAATAAAAACAACACAGAGTTACATATGGGGTAAAAAACATAAAGTCAAAAATACAACAGAAAATATATATACAGTGTGTGCAAATGTAGCAAGTTATGGAGGTAAGGCAATAAATAGGCTATAGTGCAGAATAATTACAATAGTATTAACACTGGAATGCTAGATGTGCAAGAGATTATGTGCAAATAGAGATACTGGGGTGCAAAAGAGCAAAATAAATAACAATATATGGATGAGGTAGTTGGGTGGGCTAATTTCAGATGGGCTGTGTACAGGTGCAGTGATCGGTAAGGTGCTCTGACAACTGATGCTTAAAGTTATTGAGGGAGATAAGAGTCTCCAGCTTCAGAGATTTTTGCAATTCGTTCCAGTCATTGGCAGCAGAGAACTGGAAGGGAATGGCGGCCAAAGGGAGGTGTTGGCTTTGGGAATGACCAGTGAGATATACCTGCTGGAGCGGAGACTACGGGTGGGTGCTGCTATGGTGACCAATGAGCTAAGATAAGGCGGGATTTGCCTAGCAGTGATTTATAGATGGCCTGGAGCCAGTGGGTTTGGCAGACGAACATGTAGTGAGGACCAGCCAACAAGAGCGTACAGGTCACAGTGGTGGGTAGTGTATGGGGCTTTGGAGACAAAACGGATGGCACTGTGATAGACTACATCCAATTTGCTGAGTAGAGTGTTGGAGGCTATTTTGTAAATGACATCGCCGAAGTCAAGGATCGGTAGGATAGTCAGTTTTACGAGGGCATGTTTGGCAGCATGAGTGAAGGAGGCTTTGTTGCGAAATAGGAAGCCGATTCTAGATTTAACTTTGGATTGGAGATTCTTAATGTGAGTCTGGAAGGAGAGTTTACAGTCTAACCAGACACCTAGGTATTTGTAGTTGTCCACATACTCTGGGTCAGACCCGTCGAGAGTGGTGATTCTAGTCGGGTGGGCGGGTGCCAGCAGCGTTCGATTGAAAAGCATGCATTTAGTTTTACTAGTGTTTAAGAGCAGTTGGAGGCTACTGAAGGATTGTTGTATGGCATTGAAGCTCGTTTGGAGGTTTGTTAACACAGTGTCCAATGAAGGGCCAGATGTATACAAAATGGTGTCGTCTGCGTAGAGGTGGATCTGAGAGTCACCAGCAGCAAGAGCGACATCATTGATATACACAGAGAAAAGTGTCGGCCCAAGAATTGAACCCTGTGGCACCCCCATAGAGACTGCCATAGGTCCAGACAACAGGCCCTCCGATTTGACACACTGAACTCTATCTGAGAAGTAGTTGGTGAACCAGGCGAGGCAGTCATTTGAGAAACCAAGGCTATTTAGTCTGCCAATAAGAATGCGGTGGTTGACAGAGTCGAAAGCCTTGGCCAGGTCGATGAAGACGGCTGCACAGTACTGTCTATTATCAATCGCGGTTATAATATCGTTTCACCCAGCTATCATCCAGAAGGCGAGGTCAGTACAGGTGCATCAAAGCTGGGACCGAGAGGCTGAAAAACAGCTTCTATCTCAAGGCCATTAGACTGTTAAACAGCCTTCACTAGCACATTAGAGGCTGCTGCCTATATACATAGATTAGAAATCACTGGCCACTTTAATAAATGGAACACTAGTCACTTTAATAATGCCACTTTAATAATGTTTACATATCTTGCGTTACTCGTCTCATATGTATATATTGTATTCTATACTATCGTAATAATGTTTACATATCTTGCATTAACCATCTCATATGTATATATTGTATTCTATACTATCGTAATAATGTTTACATATCTTGCATTACCCATCTCATATGTATATATTGTATTCTATACTATCGTAATAATGTTTACATATCTTGCATTAACCATCTCATATGTATATATTGTATTCTATACTATCGTAATAATGTTTACATATCTTGCATTAACCATCTCATATGTATATACTGTATTCTATACTATCTATTGCATCTTAGCCTATGCCACTCTGATAATGACATTGCTCATCCATATATTTATATATTCTTATTCCATTCCTTTACTTAGATTTGTGTGCATTAGATATTTGTTGTGGAACTGTTAGATATTACTTGCTAGAAGCACAAGCATTTTGCTACACTCGCAATAACATCTGCTAACCATGTGTACGTGACCAATAGATTTGATTTGATTTTGATTTGATTTGATTTGTTACACACACAAAATGCCTGCGTATTTTGTTACTGTGTAGGCCTAATTTAATAAATATAAAAAAATAACAGCACTGCATACATAATGTAAATGGTTTTTGGTTCTTAAAACCACACGTTGAGCAAAAATCATTCTACTGTAGCCAACCTTGAGAATCTTGCCTTTTTAAGATGAGAGAAAATAAAATGGTTTTACATTTGAACAAATCTGTAGCCTGCAGTTACAGGACTAGGCTACTATAAATTATTTTCCAATTATTTTAAAATTGTCATTTTGAACAACAACCACAGCGAGTAGGCTACATATTTGACAAGAAATCCTGAAGAAACAGAATAATCATGAAAAGTATGAGGAATAACAAAAGTGTATTCTCAGCAAAAACATTAATTGACTGTTCCGCTTTTCCTCCGACATTGACTTTTTTTGGCAGTGGTGTTTGAAGCGCTGTCACCATGAAAATGTTTAAAATTAACTTGTCTCAGCAGCATAAATATTTGATGCAAAGAGGGTATAAATTGCTTATTTTGTCGATATGACTTAACAAGCCAAGCAGAGCTGTTTGTTTTATCAAGATACTAATTATCCTGTGCTTTTTCATTTGGCGCATAGGCGCATACATTCACAGCTTGGCTACATTGTAACCGCAAAGTGGGGCTCACCCGAGACTGTTACTTTTGTAACTGAATAAAAACATGAACAATGTTATTTAACCGATTGATGTTGAGAAAATAGATGGCAAAATGCAGAATGGTGTTAAATGCCTGTAAACAGCTTGGGAGGAAAATTATTTTACAGATTTAACATATTAGGCCTACTGATTATTTCTCAATTGCGAGCTACTCATTGCAACCTTTGGTAGGCTGATGGAATACTCAGAGGCTGCTATACAGCGAAGCTAAGACATGCCTGGGCCGTGCTCATCATGGTTCTTACAGCAAAGTTAAATGATACAATTCATTTGCTCATGGTGTATGCCGCTCAAATGATATGTAACAACACCATTGGACAAGAAACAACGATACAAATATAACGTATAACATAAAAATGTATGCACACATGACTATAAGTCGCTTTGGATAAAAGCGTCTGCTAAATGGCATATTATTATTATTATATTATTATATTATATAACAACAGCACAACAAAATAGATAAACCATTTTCGTTTGCAGGCGCCTTTTCATTTTAAACATCAGTGGTGCAACGAGTGCTTTCTAACTGCACTGAACCAACACAGTGGCGCGCAGGAGGGAAGCAAAACCTTCCAGTGGTCAAAAACATTTATGAGGTGACGGGAGGGAGGGGGTGCAAAATACAATCTGTACAGTACCGCACCCTGTTTATGTTTAGCCTCAGCCCAAACTTTGTCGCCATTACCAGCTGTTGTCTTAGCTCTCGAATAACACCTGTGATTGCTTTATGCCTCTCTCCCATTTCAATATGCCTTGCTTATTGCTGTTTCGGTTATTTCTTATTGTACTATTTCACTGTAGATCCCCCAGCCCAGCTCAACCTGCCATAGATAGCTCCTTTGTCCCACCCCCCATACACGCGGAGACCGACTCAATCGGTGCTTCCAGTGATGCTATCTCTTTCATCGTTACCCAACGCTTAGGTTTACCTCCACTGTACTCATATCCTTCCATATCCTTGTCTGCACATAATGCCCTGAATCTATTCTACAACGCCCGGAAACCTGCCCCTTTTTTTCTCTGTACCCAACGCACTAGAAGACCAGTACTTAAAGCCTTTAGCCGTATCCTTATTCTACTCCTTCTCTGTTCCTCTGGTGATGTAGAGGTTAACCCAGGCCCTGTAGCCCCCAGTATCACTCCTACTCCCCAGGCGTTATCATTTGTTGACTTCTGTAACCGTAAAAGCATTGGTTTCTTGCACGTTAACATCCGAAGCCTCCTCCCTAAGTTTGAGTTATTCACTGCCTTAGCACACTCCGCCAACCCTGATGTCCTAGCAGTGTCTGTATCCTGGCTTAGGAAGGCCACCAAAAATTCAGAAATGTCCATCCCCAACTACAACATTTTTCAGTCTCGATAGAACTGCCAAAGGGGGTGGGGTTGCAATCTACTGTAGAGATAGCCTGCAGAGCTCTATCGTACTATCCAGGTCTGTGCCCAAACAGTTTGAGCTTCTACTTCTAAAAATCCACCTTTCCAGAAATAAGTCTCTCACTGTTGCCGCTTGCTACAGCCCCCCCTCAGCCCCGAGCTGTGCCCTGGACACCATATGTGAACTGATTGCCCCCCATCTATCCTCAGAGTTCGTACTGCTTGGTGACCTAAACTGGGATATGCTTAACACCCCGGCCAACCTACAATCTAAACTAGATGCCCTCAATCTCACACAAATGATCAACGAACCTACCAGGTACAACCCTAAATCTGTAAACATGGGCACCCTCATAGATATCATCCTGACAAATTTACCCTCTAAATACACCTCCGCTGTCTTCAACCAGGATCTCAGCGATCACTGCCTTATTGCCTGCGTCCGTAATGGGTCCGCGGTCAAACGACCATCCCTCATCACTGTCAAACGCTCCCTAAAACACTTTAGCGAGCAGGCCTTTCTAATTGACCTGGCCCGGGTATCCTGGATGGATATTGACCTCATTCCATCAGTAGAGGATGCCTGGTTGTTCTTTAAAAGTGCTTTCCTCTCAATATTAAATAAGCATGCCCCATTCAAAAAAATTCAGAACTAAGATATAGCCCCTGGTTCTCGGATCCACCTCTATGCGGACGACACCATTTTGTATACATCTGGCCCTTCATTGGACACCGTGTTAACAAACCTCCAAACGAGCTTCAACGCCATACAACACTCCTTCCATAGCCTCCAACTGCTCTTAAACACTAGTAAAACTAAATGCATGCTCTTCAACCGAACGCTGCTTGCACCCGCCCACCCGACTAGAATCACTACTCTCGGCGGGTCTGACCTAGAGTATGTGGACAACTACAAATACCTAGGTGTCTGGTTAGACTGTAAACTCTTCTTCCAGACTCACATTAAGCATCTCCAATCAAAAGTTAGATCTAGAATCGGCTTCCTATTTCGCAACAAAGCCTCCTTCACTCATGCTGCCAAACATGCCCTCGTAAAACTGACTATCCTACCGATCCTTGACTTCGGCGATGTCATTTACAAAATAGCCTCCAACACTCTACTCAGCAAATTGGATGTAGTCTATCACAGTGCCATCCGTTTTGTCACCAAAGCCCCATATACTACCCACCATTGTGACCTGTACGCTCTTGTTGGCTGGCCCTCACTACATATATGTCGCCAAACCCACTGGATCCAGGTCATCTATAAATCACTGCTAGGCAAATCCCCGTCTTACCTTAGCTCACTGGTCACCATAGCAACACCCACCCGTAGTCTGCGCTCCAGCAGGTATATCTCACTGGTCATCCCCAAAGCCAACACCTCCTTTGGCCGCCATTCCTTCCAGTTCTCTGCTGCCAATGACTGGAACGAACTGCAAATATCTCTGAAGATGGAGACTCTTATCTCCCTCACAAATTTTCAGCGTCAGTTGTCAGAGCAGCTTACCGATCACTGCACATGTACACAGCCATTCTGAAATTAGCCCACCCAATTACCTCATCCCCATATTGTTATTTATTTTGCTAATTTGCACCCCAGTATCTCTATTTGCACATCATCTTTTGCACATCTATCATTCCAGTGTTAATACGAAATTGTAACTATTTTGCACTATGGCCTATTTATTGCCTTACCTCCATAACTTACTACATTCGCACACACTGTATATATATTTTCAGTTTGTATTTTTGACTTTATGTTTTGTTTACCCGATATGTAACTCTGTGTTATTGTTTTTATCGCACTGCTTTGCTTTATCTTGGCCAGGTCACAGTTGTAAATGAGAACTTGTTCTCAACTGGCTTACCTGGTTAAATAAAGGTGAAAAAAAAAAAATATATAATAATAATATTATATATATATATATATATATATTTTTGTCATTTAGCAGACGCTCTTATCCAGAGCGACTTACATGAGCAATTAGGGTTAAGTGCCTTGCTCGAGGGCACATCGACAGATTTTTCACCTAGTCGGCTCGGGGATTAGAACCAGCAACCTTTCGGTTACTGGCACAACGCTCTTAACCACTAAGCCATATATAAAATGGGCATATCTATTTTAACACAGACTAGCTCAAAACATTACGAATTGTTGGAAATTACAAATGACCCAATGGATCAGGATAATCTTCTGGTAAATGATCATGCACCCCTATTTTGAAAGTGGGGATGCAGCTGCTGCATTTGCTCCATTGCTCAGGGCCTATGGTCAGCGTAGAAAAGAGGTTGGAAGAGAGGACAGTGGTTTTGTGTTTAACCCTGTCTGGTCACTCATTGCTCTCGTGATAGTAAACTGGTAGTGGATTATCTGTAAAGTCACAGCACAGGGTCATGCTGGAGATAGTGTTGTGTTACAGGCTGATAGTGTGTGGATTTGGGGTCTGTGTGTGTGGGGGGTGGGGTGGGGTGGGGGGGGGGGGGTTAATGGGTTAGGTTTGGGGGTTAATGGGTTAGGTTTGTGAGAGTCATGCCTGTTCCATGGGACAGCTGCATATGGAGAGCTGTTATGCTTACTAGGGTCAGGCTCTGCATCGTAAACACACAAACACACACGCACGCACACACACACACACACACACATACACACACACCCTCACCTCTGTTGTGCTATGGTTGAGAAAGACCAGTCATTGTATTAAAGCTAGCTAACTTCACTGTCCTCCTCTCATCTCCTCCTCTCCCTCTCTCTCTCTCCTCTCTTCTCCTCTCATATCCTCCTCTCCCTCTCTCTCGTCTCCTCTCCTCCTCTCCTTCTCTCTCCTATCTTTCTCTTTTCCCTCTCATCTGTGTGTTTCTTTCTACAGTACTGCTGCTGCAGCAGAACCATGTAATGCAGGGGTTTCCAAACTTTTTTGGCCTGCGACGCCATATTGATATCTGAAAATCCTCGCGACACCAACCGTGTGAAAAAAATGTATGTAATTAACAGCCAATGTTGACTTATTTCATTGGGGCTATGGCAGTCAATTGCAAAACTTTCTAACAGTATTTTTGATTGTATTCAAAACTCACCATCATATACTTTTAATGTGGGGCTATGACAGTCAATTGCAAAATAGTCTGACATCATTTCTCTTATCTCACCAACACTAATGAGATGGGTGTGCTTGATGCATGTCGCGTCAGAACTTCTCAAAGTCAGGGGGCGTGGTCGACAGTGCACACCTAATCTCTTCTTTCACATCCAACCTGGACCGATACTTGTTTTTAAGGCAGACGAGAGCACTGAGTAAGTGTACCATGAGTTGTAATGCTCGGAGGGAGACGGCACAGTATTCCCTTTGAGTCAAGAACCTCCATAATGACCCATGAATGCGTTGTCTGCTGAATTCGGTCACATGACAGCTCGATCAGCAGCTCAATTTCACTTACTGGCATGTCAACTGAGCCAGGATCACAGTCAAACGGATTTGTAGAATTGTTGTTGTATTTCCCTGCATGCTTGCGTTCAGTTCGCTCAGTTTCCTAAATATGTCTGTTAAATAGGCAAGGAGACACATTTACTTTTCATTACATAGAAAGTCTACAAAGTCTGTTTTTTACGTCCATTGTGAATTATAACAGTTCCTCTCTCAATGCACGAAACCTTTCCAACACTCTCCCTCGATAACCACCAAGCCTCGGTGTGAAATATAACATTGTCATGCTCTGATCCCATATCTCCACATAGTTTTTTGAACAGGCGTGCGCGATGTATATAGTTTACAATTGAAGTTACCTGCTGCGTATCTCCGAGTTCTGAGCTCAGCTCTTTTGGCGCCAGTTGCTCTCGGTGTATCCATTATAGCTCAGTGGTTGTATCATACAATGCGTCCATATGGAGCCCCATCTGTGCAAAAGCCCACCATTCGATCCCATGGAATCAGTTTTTTGTCAATATAGCCACGCAGCTGAACATCCCCTGTGCTGTTTCATGCTGGGGAATCGTGAGACAAAACAATATGTCCTCGTGAATAGCATACCCCGACATGTGGTGAACAAAAGGCCAAGCATGGGCATCTCAGCCCTCACAGCTAACGTCCATTTGGAGAGCATAAGATGGGGAGTTTTTGAGTCGTTCAGTCATTTCCCCCTTGATTGCTAGCAATAGCATCAGTTCTTAGTTTCACAGTGTTATCTGACAAAGGTATTGATGTGAGCCTCCCCACACATTGTTTTCACCATGTCAATTGTGGCCGGTAATATCGAAGTCTCTGCAATAGTGTGTGGTTTCGTAGCGGGCCTTTCACCGTGGGAATGATTCAAGTGCAACGGTCAAGTGCGGCCTTTTCCCACAATTCAAGGTGCTCTCTAGTTGAATTTAAACTTTTAGATTTTAATTAATTTCATTAAGATTTTTAAGGTTAACCACATTACAATGATTTTGAGTGACAAAGACGATAGGATTTTGGAAATTCTCCCATGACCCCATTTTCATATCAACCGACCCCATATGGGGTCGCGACCCCTAGTTTGGCAACCGCTGATGTAATGGCTTCACGTCTGCACATAATCATATTTACACAGACACACACAAACACACACAAGCACACAGAAACACGTACACATTCATACATACATACACGCACACTCTCATCTCTCTCGCTACCTCTCCCTTTCACTCTCACACACATGCACACATACACACACATACACACACATACCACACACATTCCTGCAGAACTACAGTATCTCACCCGTGTGACTTTTCCGAAACTCCACAAACCTCGGATCTGATTGGTTGACAAATAGCCTCAGCATATCAAAGTCTCAGAACTAATTTTGGGCTTTATTCTAACCATCAATTGTCTAACACCCACTTGTCTTTCTGTTTTGCGTGTTTTGGGAAGGAAACGTTACTGTTTTTCCTGGCGCTCTCTCTTACGTGACATACCTCCATCCCTCCATCCCTCTCTAAAAGCTGTGCGTTCAGTCAGGAGTGAAGATACATAGAGGCCAGTGCCAGGTTAGAGTTGAATATTTCAAAGGCTGCCTATCTCTATTTTATCATTTTGAAGGGTAGAGGAGGGTGGGTTAATGGTGTGAGATCTCAGGCTATGGAGGTGGAATGTACTTTCTCAGAGTAGTATGAAGTTGTTCCTTGAAACTGATTTAAGGTCAGTGTTGGGTTTGTCTTCCTAATGGTGCAGTAGAAAACGTGATTTTCCTGTGTTTTTTATATACAGTACCAGTCAAAAGTTTGGATACACCTACTCATTCAAGGATTTTTCTTTATTTTTACTATTTTCTACATTGTAGAATAATAGTGAAGACATCAAAACTATGAAATAACACATGGAATTATGTAGTAACCAAAAAAGTGTTAAACAAATCAAAATATATTTTATATTTGAGATTCTTCAAAGTAGCCACCCTTTGCCTTGATGACAGCTTTGCACACTCTTGGCATTCTCTCAACCAGCTTCATGAGGTAGTCACCTGGAATGCATTTCAATTAACAGGTGTGCCTTGTTAAAAGTTAATTTGTGGAATTTCTTTCTTTCTTAATGCGTTTGAGCCAATCAGTTGTGTTGTGACAAGGTAGGGGTGGTATACAGAAGATAGCCCTATTTGGTAAAATACCAAGTCCATATTATGGCAAGAACAGCTCAAATAAGCAAAGAGAAACGACAGTCCATCATTACTTTAAGACATGAAGGTCAGTCAATATGGAACATTTCAAGAACTTTGAAAGTTTCTTCAAGTGCAGTCGCAAAAACCATCAAGCACTATGATGAAACTGGCTCTCATGAGGACCGCCAATGGAAAGGAAGACCCAGAGTTACCTCTGCTGCAGAGGATAAGTTCATTAGAGTTAACTGCACCTCAGATCGCAGCCCAAATAAATGCTTCACAGAGTTCAAGTAACAGACATCAACTGTTCAGAGGAGACTGCGTGAATCAGGCCTTCATGGTCGAATTGCTGCAAATTTATTTTAGACTATTTTAATTGAAAACAATCACAGTAAGGTACTTAATTGTTACCTAGAAATGATTTGATATTTAAATAAAACCGTCTGCGTTGGACCTTTAAGGCTATGGTTTCAGGAAGATAAACAGATCCTGGATCTGTACCTAAGGGCAACTTCTATCTGGAGTGTACTCTCCTTATCATCCCACTCCCTTCGTCCATCCTAGGATGGTTACTATCGAAATAGTCTCTCTTGACAACCATTAATAAATGCTAAGCTAGCTAGCTCGAGAGTTCAAAGAAGGTTAACGAGATTACTATGGAAAGTAACTGGGTAACTGGGATGGTTACTATAGTGTGGGGACGCGATGAAACCTACGTCACCTTAGAGCACCTGACACCTACCTTGACCACGTCACCTGGCTCAAAGGGACCTCAGTAACTAATGGAGACAGTGATGCTACAGCTGCATCTCCATAGATTTAATTAATATCCACATCTGATAACATTCTAACATGAGGTCATCATCATTCTGCTACATGGAACACTAACAGTTAAATGGCATGTAAATTACAACTGCAGGCTAGTTGTGTTATGTAAATGTATGGTTCTTACTGTTCAGTTGTCTGAATGTGTGATTTCCCTCTCTTATGACTTTCCTAGACACTGTACCCCATGGGTCTGTGCAGGCCCTGTTTTTTAAAAGGTGTTTGTGTTGGTTAGTGAGTATGTGCTTGCGTGTTTCGAGAGTGTACACTGTCTGTGTGTGTGTGTATGTGTGTGTGTGTGTGTGTGTGTGTGTGTGTGTGTTCTGCACGTCAGTGTGTGTAGGCTGCTTTCTCTCTCTCCCTGGGCTAGGTCCTCTGGTTCCCATGCTATCAGATAACAGTCGGCTTATAGAGCTGTTGTCCAGGGTAGAGGGCCAGGGGGCAGTGTGTGTGTGTGTGTGTGTGTGTGTGTGTGTGTGTGTGTGTGTGTGTGTGTGTGTGTGTGTGTGTGCGTGCGTGTCACCCACAGTACAAACTGCTTGTTTATTAACTGAGGCCTGTCTAAATGTTTGATCTGTCACAAATAAATCATTACTGTCCTTTAAAAGGGCCGATGGGCCTTGAGACAAGATGTTTGTGTCTAGGAGGGCAGTGGATTGGTACCATGTGAAGCAGTAGTTAACAGTGTGCAGTATGGGGGTGATTAGGCCTTATAAAAGACTTACATTACCCACCAAGATGCTATGTAATACGGAGAGCACGTTGAATGCACTAGTTCAATAGTTCCGTTTACAATGGAAGCATTGCCATGTTGAATAGACCCACTTTTCTGTCCATTATAACAGCAAAATAACAGGCACAATCACCTATACAGAAACTCAATGTGTACATGATGACTGGCCAGACAGTGTGTGTTTGTGCGTGCGTGTGGACGCCTTGTTGTCTAACAACGGCCATTGTTGTGCGTCCCAGTGGTGTCCTCGAAACCAGAAAGCGTGGCCCTATGTGCAGGTGAAGAGAGAGAGAGAGAGTGTGTGTATGTGTGCCCCAGTTTTGAGACAAATTTTGCTTTTGTGGCCCATGTTTCATAAAACAGACACCTAAATTGAAGGTTGTTGTTTGATCAGTTTAGGTGACCGGATTCATGTCATGGTCATTTTAAATAGTCATTTGAATTTATTTAACCTTGTTCATGTTTTTCACCTAGAAATACACCGAAATACAGAATATTAGAGCTCACAAAGGACAGCTCAGCTAAATTATGATACTGTGATTATATAGATTTGTGGCTGACCATCAGCACAACTCTAAACCATGGTAGCCCACTGAGCTAAAGCCTAAGCATTTTCTCTGGGCCCTAACCCGAGTCCTCAGATCTTGGGCAAAGTACTCGTCACGCGAGCCTAGTTCACTGATGCAGAGTTGCTAACAAACGTAATCTTATGAGCTAATTTGACGACCCGAATTCAGTGCTAAGAACAAGGGGAAATGGGTATGTCCCAAATGACACCATATTCCCTAATGCACCCTATGGGCCCTAGTAAAAATGTTAACACTATAAGGAGGAGGGTACCATTTGGGACGCAGCCAATGATTCACGCACCTTATCTTAGCACCCTGCTGTACATGGTTGTGGTGTTTACATGTAAACTAATTTTGACCTTTTATTCATATATTCATATTTCGACAGAGTGACCTTAAGGGCCTGTTGACCTTTACATGACAGAGCTAGGCCTGCTGAATCACTTCGCCTCACACATACGGGTGAGCACGCACATACACTATCAAGTTTCACGTTTTATTGTCACATGCACAAATACAGTGAAATGCCTTTCTTGCAAGCTCTAACCCCAACAATGCAGTAATCAATAACAATGTAATACTCAAAATAACAAGGTAGAACAAAAACACACAATATATAAAAATAAGAATTAAGAAGAACACGATAAAGTAAGTAAGCGTACTATATACAGGATCAGTTCCAATATCATTTTTACAATGTGCAGGGATACTGGATCGATAGAGGTAGATGTGTATAGGGGTAAGGTGACTAGGCATCAGGATATATAATAAACAGAGTAGCAGCAGCGTATATGATGATTGTATGTGAGTGTGTGTGTGTAGAGTCAGTATAAATGTATGTGCATATTGTGTGTGTGAGAAAATGATGGAGTGAGTGTTTGTGTTTGTGTTGGAGTGTCAGTGCGTACGTGTGTAGGGCCCTGTGAGTGTGCATAGAGACAGTGCAAATATAAAAATAGATGCAAGGGTCAACTCAGATAGTCCACGTAGCCATTTTGTTAGCTATTTAGTTAGCTATTTAGCAGTCTTATGCCATGGGGATAGAAGCTGTTTAGTAGGCTGTTGGTGTCAGCACCGGTACTGCTTGCCGTGCGGAAGCGGAGAGAACAGTCTATGGCTTGGGTGGTTGGTTGGAGTCTAATGATTTTCTGGGCCTTCCTTTCACACCACCTGATATGGAGGTCCTGGATGGCAGGGAGCTCGGTCCCATGATGTACTGGGCTGTCCTCACCACACTCTGTAGCGCCATGCTATCGAGGGCGGTGCTATTGCCATAGCAATTAGTGATGCAGCCAGTCAAGATGCTCTCAATGATACAGGTGTAGAACTTTTTGAGGATTTGAGGGCTCATGCCAAACCTTTTCAACCTCCTGAGGCGCTCTTCACGACTGTGCGCGTGTGTGTGGACCATTTTAAGTTCTTAGGGATTTGGACATCGAGGAACTTGAAGCACTCGACCCGCTCCACTGCAGCCCTGTTGATGTGGATCCATGTAATCCAGGGCTTTTGATTGGGGAAGCAGCGAACATTCACTGTAGGGACAACGACGCCGATGCATTTCCTAATGAAGCTGGTGATGGAGGTGGTTATCTCGTCGATGTTATCGTCAATCAGCACTAGTTAAGCAGTCCTGTAGAATAATCTCTGATTCTGGTGACCATTTCTCAATGGAGCGAGTCACGGGTAATTCCTGTTTGAGCTTCTGCTTGTAAACAGGAAGCAGGAATACGGAGGCATTTCTGATTTGCCTAATGGCGGACGAGGGAGGGCCTTGTATGCTTGCTTGTGGGTAGAATACCAGTGGTCCAGGACTTTATGGCCCCACGTGTTGATGGAAGTTGGGCATCACGTGTCCTAATGAAGCAGAATTAAAATCGCCGGCAACCAGAAAAGCAGCTTCTGGATGTTTTCCTGTTTGGTTATAGCCTCGTATAGTTCGGTAAGTGCCAGCTTGTTATTGTTCTTGTCCTGAGGTGGAATGTATACAACATTCACGTTAACAGCTGAAAACTCCCTCGGGAGGTAGAAGGGTCGTCATTTGTCCATCAGGTATTCCAAGACGGGTGAACAATGGGTCGACACTTCCACGGCGCACGAGTCAGCACACCAGTTGTTGTTGATGAAGAGGCAAACCCCACCCCTTCTTGATTTCCCCGACTCCACTGTCCTATCCACACGGTGAATGGAGAATCCATCGAGTTGGATAGCCATGGGGGGTATCTTGTCCAAGAGCCATGTTCCAGAAAAGCAGAGAATATTGCAGTTTTCGAGAGTCCTCTTGGTAGCAAATCCACGATCAGAGGTCATCCATCTTATTATCAGAGTACATACACGCATGCACACACACACGGGTAAGCATGCACATACACACTATCACACACACAAACAAACACACTTATCCTTTGTCAGATTCTGTCACATAGAAGTCCTGTCTGCTTAATTAGTGGTCCGTCTGTGAGAAAAATGCCTGTCAGGTTGAAAGGAACTGTGGAACAGAAATCCACTGTAACAACATCAACAACATGTTGTAACATTGTATTGAAGTGCATTTGATTCCCCCCCTCTCTCCCTTTCTCTCTCTCTCTCTCTGCAAAACAAAATCCAATTTTAATTGGTTTATATTGTCATTGTTGGGATATCAGTGGAGTGTTTCTGTATGAATGTGTCCTTGAATGAGTCTGTGAACATGTGTGTGTGTGTGTGTGTATATGCCAGATTGCACACTTGCTTGTGTGTGTGTGTGTGTGTGTGTTTGTGTTTGTGTTTGTGTTTGTGTTTGTGTATTTGTGTACTCAAGCCTATGGGATTATAGAGCAATAGAGGGATTTAGCAGTGCTTTGCCCATCCATTCCTCTCCCTTTCTAATCCCAGACACACACACACACACACACACACACACACACACAACACACAACACACAACACACAACACACAACACACAACACACAACACACAACACACAAACACACACAACACACACAACACACACACACACACATAAACACACACACACTCCCTCTCTGTGTGTGTGAGTAGTAGGTTGTAGTGGATTAGGCAGTTTGTGAATGGGAGCAGGAGGAGGATAGTATCATAGAGAGTACACAGGCTAACAGGAGGGTTCGTGATGAGGACAGGACTGAAGGACTGAGAGACTTATTTCAGCTTAACAACCCATTGGGTTTATGTCTACAACCCAAGCCAGTAGAATGCAGTATGCATGTTGATGAGGTAGTGTTTATGTGTTTGTCTGTGCTGCATCCCATCCACACGCACACACACACAAATAGATTAGAATAAAGACCCACATCAAAGTAAAGATTCTGCTGAGGCCGGGAATGTTATTTCCATGATTTCTCCGTCAGATCGGTTGACTCATAGTTCATTTATTGGGGTCAGATAGATGTTGAGACCGGTGATTCAAGTGCTTTGGAATGGTTTCTCTGGAGCATTAGGAAAATGTGGTAGAAAGAAAGAAAGAGAGAGAGAGAGAGAGAGAGAGAGAGAGAGAGAGAGAGAGAGAGAGAGAGAGAGAGAGAGAGAGAGAGAGAGAGAGAGAGAGAGAGAGAGAGAGAGAGAGAGAGAGAGAGAGAGAGAGAGAGAGAGAGAGAGAGAGAGAGAGAGAGAGAGAGAGAGGAGAGAGAGAGAGAGAGAGAGAGAGAGAGAGAGAGAGAGAGAGAGAGAGAGAGAGAGAGAGAGAGAGAGCGGTAAAGATGGAGCGAGAGAGAGAGACAGACAGAGGGACAGACAGAGGGACAGACAGAGAGACAGACAGAGAGACAGACAGAGGGACAGACAGAGAGACAGACAGAGAGACAGACAGAGAGGTAAAGATGGAGAGAGGGAGGAAGAAAGAAAGCAGAGAGAGTATTCCTCCTGAGTGGCTGAGCTGAGCTAAGTGAAGCTGTAGCTGGGCTGCAGTGTGTGACTGTGAGGAGTGTGTGGGTTCTCTCTAATATGTATAGGCCGCAGTGTGTGTATATAGAACCTTTCATCTGTCACCTTGGTGACTTGCTACTGACAATGCTCTCCTCTCCTGCTTACCGATTGAGAAAGAGAAGAAGAGAGGAAACGCAGTTGAGAAAGAAAGAAAGAAATGAAAACTTGAGGAAGAAAGAAGAACATGTCTCCCTGGTGGCAGACAGGTGCTGTCACCTCTCTCCTCTTTCATCTCTCTATGGCAGCGGTTCCCAAACTAGGGGTCGCGACTCCATGTGGGGTCTCCTGATTTGAAAATGGGGTCACGGGAGAATTTCACAAATCCTGAAGAAAAACAAATACACTACCAGTCAAAAGTTTGGACACACCTACTCATTCAAGGGTTTTTCTTTATTTGTACTATTCATTACATTGTAGGATAATAGTGAAGACATCAAAACTATGGAATAACACATATGGAATCATGTAGTAACGAAAAAAGTGTTAAACAAATCAAAATAAATGTTATATTTGAGATTCTTCAAATAGCCACCCTGTGCCTTGATGACAGCTTTGCACACTCTTGGCATTCTCTCAACCAGCTTCACCTGGAATGCTTTTCCAACAGTCTTGAAGGAGTTCCCTCATATGCTGAGCACTTGTTGGATGCTTTTCCTTCACTCTGCCGTCCAACTCATCCCAAACCATCTCAATTGGGCTAAGGTTGGGGGATTGTGGAGGCCCTCTCCTTCTTGGTAAAATAGCCCTTACATAGCCTGGAGGTGTGTTGGGTCATTGTCCTGTTGAAAAACAAATGATAGTCCCACTAAGCCCAAACCAGATGGGATGGCGTATCGCTGCAGAATGCTGTGGTAGCCATGCTGGTTAAGTGTGCCTTGAATTCTAAATAAATCACAGACAGTGACAGTGCTCGTGTTTCTTGGCCCAAGCAGGTCTCTTCTTATTATTGGTGTCCTTTAGTAGTGGTTTCTTTGTGTAATGAAAATAAAAATGTTCTCCTTGCCTATGTAACGGACATATTTGGGAAATTGAGCGAACTGAACGCAAGCATGCAGGGGAAATACAAAAACACTTTACAGATGAGTTACCGAATCAGTGGATTCCAAGGAAATAATTATTGTTGGAGAGAGAGTCTTTCAAAAGCTAACCATGTCCCCTTCCCATAGCTGTTCATGTTTCTAACAGAAAACAGCATCAGTAAGATATGAGCTGGTACCCTTCACCAGCTCATATCTGTGTGAAGCTGGATTCATATCTGTGTGAAGCTGGATTCAGTACTCTCGTCTGCATTAAAATCAAATATCGATCCAGGTTGGATGTGACAGCAGAGATGTGCACTGTCAACCACGCTCCCTGACTTTGAGAAACTCTGACATGCATTAAGCACACCCATCTCATTACTGGTGGTGAGATAAGACACTACGTCAGTAGTGTGGTCCTCTGTAGCTCAGCTGGTAGAGCACGGCACTTGTAACGCCAAGGTAGTGGGTTCGATCCCCGGGACCACCCATACACAAAAATTGATGCACGCATGACTGTAAGTCGCTTTGGATAAAAGCGTCTGCTAAATGGCATATTATTTGTGTCCCACACGAGTGATGACTGCTCACCTCCAACACTTGGAAGAGGACTTTGGGACCTACTTCCCAATCCATTTGACTGTGATCCTGGCTCAGTTGACATGCCAGTAAGTGAAATCGAACAGCTGATCGACCTGTCATGTGACCGAATGCTGCATACAACCCATTCACGGGTGACTGCAGAGGAGTTTTGGTGCCTGACTCAAAGCGAATACCCTGCCGTCTCCCTCTGAGCATTAAAACTCATGGTACCCTTCACCAGCTCATATCTGTGTGAAGCTGGATTCATATCTGTGTGAAGCTGGATTCAGTACTCTCGTCTGCATTAAAATCAAATATCGATCCAGGTTGGATGTGACAGCAGAGATGTGCACTGTCGACCACGCTCCCTGACTTTGAGAAACTCTGACATGCATTAAGCACACCCATCTCATTACTGGTGGTGAGATAAGACACTACGTCAGACTAATTTGCAATTGACTGTCATAGCCCCACATTAAAAGTATGTGATGGTGAGTTGAGAAGACAATCAGAAATACTGTTAGAATGTTTTTCAATTGACTGCCATAGACCCAAATAACATTTTCGTAATTTGGGGTCAGTCACAGTGGTCAGGTATTCTGCCACTGTGTAATCTTTGTTTAGGGCCAGATAGCATTCCAATATGCTCTCTTTTATGGTTGATTCTTTCCAGTCTGTCAAATAGTTATCTTTTTGCATTCTCTTAATTTGGTTGGGTCTAAATGTGTTGCTGTCCTGGGGCTCTGTGGGGTTTGTTTGTGTTTGTGAACAGAGCCCCAGAACTAGCTGGCTGAGGGAACTCTTCTCTAGGTTATTCTCTCTGTAGGTGAGAGCTTCCTTTTAGGTGGTTGTAGAGTTTAACAGCTTAAAAAAAAAAATATGCTCTGCATGCATTGTTTGGGGTTTTGCATTGTACACAAAGTATCTTTTTGCAGAATTCTGCATGCAGTTTCAATTGGGTGTTTGTCCCATTTTGTGAATTATTGGTTGGTGAGTGGACCCCAGACCTCACAACCATAGAGGGCAATTAATTCTATAACTGATTGAAGTATTTTTTTGCCAGATCCTAATTTGTTTTATATTCCTTTTGATGGCATAGAAGGCCCTTCTTGCCTTGTCTCTTAGATCGTTCACAGCCTTGTGTAAGTTAACCATGGTGTTGATGTTTAGCACGAGGTTGGTATAATTATTTGTGTGCTCTAGGGCAACGGTGTCTAGATAGAATTTGTATTTAGTCTACTGGACCTTTGTTGGAACACCATTATTTTTGTCTTACTGAGATTCACTGTCAGGGCCCAAGTCTGACAGAATCTGTGTGCTGCTGTCGGCCCTTCTTGGTTTTGGAAAGAAGCACCAGATCATCTGCAAACAGTAGACATTTGATTTCTGAGTCTAGTAGGGTGAGGCCGGGTGCTGCAGACTGTTCTAGTGCCCTCGCCAATTCATTGATATATATGTTGAAGAGGGTGGGGCTCAAGCTGCATCCCTTTCTCACCCCACGGCCCTGTGGAAAGAAATTGCCAATTTTAACTGCACACTTGTTGTTTGTATAGCAGACCCAAATTGAGTCAAAAGCTTTTTTGAAATCAACAAAGCAAAATAATACTTTTGTTTTGTTTTGTTTGTTTATCAATAAGGGTATGCAGGGTGTATACGTGGTCTGTCATACGGTATTTTGGTAAGAAGTCAATTTGACATTTGCTCAGGACATTGTTTTCACTGAGGAAATGTTGGAGTCAGCTGTTGATGATACTGCAGAGGATTTTTCTGAGATTGCTGTTGACGCGTATTCCACGGTAATTATTGGGGTCAAATTTGTCTCCACTTTTGTGGATTGGGGTGATCAGACCTTGGTTCCGAATATTAGGGAAGATGCCAGAGCTGAGGATAATGTTGAAGAGTTTAAGTATAGCCTATTTGAATTCGTGGTCTGTATATTTTATCATTTCGTTTAGTATACCATCAACACCACAGGCCTTTTAGGGTTGGAGGGTTTGTATATTGTCCTGTAGCTCATCCAATGTAATTGGAGAATCCAGTGGGTTCTGGTAGTCTTTAATAGCTGATTCTAAGTTTTGTAAATGATCATGTATATGTTTTTGCTCTTGGTTCTTTGTTATATGGCTAAAAGGGTTGGAAAAGTGGTTTATCCATACATCTCCATTTTGGATAGATAGCTCTTCCTGTTGTTTTTGTTTAGTGTGTTCAAATTCTCCCAGAAGTGATTTGATTCTATGGATTCTTTAATCACAGCTGTTTTCTGACATGCTGTTTCTTCTTTTTTCTTAGTGTATTTCTTTATTGTTTTAGTGTTTCACCATAGTGAAGGCATAAGCAAAGGTTTTCTGGGTCTATGTGTTTTTGGTTGGAAAGGTTTCTCAATTTCTTTCTTAGGTTTTTTCCATTCTTCATCAAACCATTTCTCATTGTTGTTAGTTTTCTTGTGTTTTCTACCGGAATTTGATATGTTAGCTTATAGGTCAACTATATTGTTCAGAATTCCTAGGAGGGATTGGATTTGTTGTTGGCCAATAGTTTTTTGGTAGGTTTCTTAATAGTATGCAAGTTCGGCTTCAATGCCTCATGGTTGATTATTGCTCTGCTACCCCTCTCCTCCTCTCCCTCTCAGTGGGTTTCAGTTGACTGCACTCACTTCTAAATAAACAACACACTAACTAATTGAAATATCCTAAAGGGCCATAAACACAGAGCGTGGCTAATTTGCTGCTACAGTAACAGACAAGTCTTCCTCGCCATGTAGGAGCTGTTATTGTGAGCTGAGTTGACCGTAGATCTGAAAACACATTTAACTAGATCAGCCCCCACTGTAGATCTGTTGACCGTAGATCTAAAACAGATTGACCCACAAAGACATAGGGCCACTGTCCTAATCCTAATTGATTGATTTGTACAAAAAGTACTCTGCCATGTCGCCCTTTCACCTACTACAGAGATGTCAGAATGAACAGTGTTACAGTAAGAGCCCACCTATAACATGGGCTCTGATCTGGTAGTATATGAGGTAACCATGAGGCTTGAGGCAGAAGGTGCCCTTAGGCACAGTTCTAAGAACAGTTCACCCGACCCCAATACTAACCTGAACAATTAGGGGAGTTAAACTCAAAACTGACCCTAAGCCCCAGGGAGAGAGCCAGTAAGCAAGACGTCAACCCCACAACACAATCAGGAAGCAGCGATGTGTTTAGGCCTATAGCAGTGTGTGTTTAGGCCTATAGCAGTGTGTGTTTAGGCCTATAGCAGTGTGTGTTTAGGCCTATAGCAGTGTGTGTTTAGGCCTATAGCAGCGATGTGTTTAGGCCTATAGCAGTGTGTGTTTAGGCCTATAGCAGCGATGTGTTTAGGCCTATAGCAGTGTGTGTTTAGGCCTATAGCAGTGTGTGTTTAGGCCTATAGCAGTGTGTGTTTAGGCCTATAGCAGTGTGTGTTTAGGCCTATAGCAGCGATGTGTTTAGGCCTATAGCAGTGTGTGTTTAGGCCTATAGCAGCGATGTGTTTAGGTCTATAGCAGCAATGTGTTTAGGCCTATAGCAGTGTGTGTTTAAGCCTATAGCAGTGTGTGTTTAGGCCTATAGCAGTGTGTGTTTAGGCCTATAGCAGTGTGTGTTTAGGCCTATAGCAGTGTGTGTTTAGGCTTATAGCAGTGTGTGTTTAGGCCTATAGCAGTGTGTGTTTAGGCCTATAGCAGTGTGTGTTTAGGCCTATAGCAGCGATGTGTTTAGGTCTATAGCAGCAATGTGTTTAGGCCTATAGCAGTGTGTGTTTAGGCCTATAGCAGTGTGTGTTTAGGCCTATAGCAGTGTGTGTTTAGGCCTATAGCAGCAATGTGTTTAGGCCTATAGCAGTGTGTGTTTAGGCCTATAGCAGTGTGTGTTTAGGCCTATAGCAGCGATGTGTTTAGGTCTATAGCAGCAATGTGTTTAGGCCTATAGCAGTGTGTGTTTAGGCCTATAGCAGCGATGTGTTTAGGCCTATAGCAGTGTGTGTTTAGGCCTATAGCGGTGTGTGTTTAGGCCTATAGCAGTGTGTGTTTAGGCCTATAGCAGTGTGTGTTTAGGCCTATAGCAGTGTGTGTTTAGGCCTATAGCAGTGTGTGTTTAGGCCTATAGCAGTGTGTGTTTAGGCCTATAGCAGCGATGTGTTTAGGTCTATAGCAGCAATGTGTTTAGGCCTATAGCAGTGTGTGTTTAGGCCTATAGCAGTGTGTGTTTAGGCCTATAGCAGCGATGTGTTTAGGCCTATAGCAGTGTGTGTTTAGGCCTATAGCAGTGTGTGTTTAGGCCTATAGCAGCGATGTGTTTAGGCCTATAGCAGTGTGTGTTTAGGCCTATAGCAGCGATGTGTTTAGGTCTATAGCAGCAATGTGTTTAGGCCTATAGCAGTGTGTGTTTAGGCCTATAGCAGTGTGTGTTTAGGCCTATAGCAGTGTGTGTTTAGGCCTATAGCAGCAATGTGTTTAGGTCTATAGCAGCAATGTGTTTAGGCCTATAGCAGTGTGTGTTTAGGCCTATAGCAGTGTGTGTTTAGGCCTATAGCAGTGTGTGTTTAGGCCTATAGCAGTGTGTGTTTAGGCCTATAGCAGCGATGTGTTTAGGCCTATAGCAGCAATGTGTTTAGGCCTATAGCAGTGTGTGTTTAGGCCTATAGCAGTGTGTGTTCGCACTTCCTACTATAACACTTGTCTCCTCTCCTCACTGCAGAAGAGAACATCTCATATTTGTTTCGAAATCGACTTTATTTAGGTCAGCTAACACAACAGTGACTGAGCCTGGCTGCTCGTTGTGTAGTTGTGCTTTCTGTGGGGAGGAGAGAGATGGCCATCCAGCCTCTAGTGGTTGATGAGGGACGGTGCACTGAGCTGGGCACAGTGGGTTATCTCTGCAGTAGTAGTAGCTGTAGTAATGGGTTCATTCATTTTTTAAAACTGGTATGGGTTCGTGACATTTTACCTGTGTGTTTGTGAGGGCCGGTAGCTTGGTTATGGAGGTGTGTGTAGGTGTGTATGGGAGGGATGCATGTTCTGTCTCTGTGTTGCATTTCATATTGTTAGTGCAAAGCTTTTACTCTGCATATCTTTGAATGTCGCAGTACTATTTCACTGTCTGTGTGTTTCTGTGTGTGCGTGTGTGTGTTTGTGTGTGTGTGTGTGTGTGTGTGTGTGTGTGTGTGTGTGTGTGTGTGTGTGCATGCGTACGTGTATGTGCATGCGTGTGTTTGTGTGTATGAGGTGTTTGTGTATCACTCTCTTTCAATGGCCTCTTTCTCATACTCTCTCTAATCTCTATTGCTCCCTCCCTCCCTCCCTCCCTCCCTCCCTCCCTCCCTCCCTCCCTCCCTCCCTCCCTCCCTCCCTCCCTCCCTCCCTCCCTCCCTCCCTCCCTCCCTCCCTCCCTCTTTAGCTCTCTCATTCTCCCCTTCTCAGTATGTCACTCTCCCTTCCTCGTTCTATCTCAATCACTCCCTATCCCTCCCTCCCCTCCTGCCTCTCTCCCTCTCTCCTTGTGAGTGTAGTGTGGGCAGCCTGCCAGCTGGCATGCATGTTTTTTGAATGAATACCTGATGAAGTTGGTGGAGGGAGGCGTGGGAGGAGCCGTGTGTGTGTGTGTGTGTGTGTGTGTGTGTGTGTGTGTGTGTGTGTGTGTGTGTGTGTGTGTGTGTGTGTGTGTGCAGAAGAATCTACGGAGCACACCCCACTCCACCAGGACTCTGTTTGGGATTTTCCGCTTCGTTCCGGGTGGAGGGAGAGAGAGAAAGAGAGCTAGAAAGAGAGAGTGTGAGAGAGAGAGGCACTCTCTAGGGCTATTTGTAAGAGAGAGGGAGTGTGTGAGATAGGAAGAGAGAGAGTAAGAGAGAGGCAGAGAGTGAGAGTGAGTCACGAGAGGCAGGCTGGTAGCATGCAGCAGGAGAGGGCTACTCCAGACACACTGGTAAGCCACTTCAGACACTTTGTCCTCACACTGAGCATCTGTCTGTCTGTCTGACCTATGTGTGCTGTCTGGTGTTTCGCTGTACCATACTGTACTATACTGTACTGTATGATACTGTACTATAATGTACTGTAGTATACTGAAGTGTCTCGTCTGTCTGTGGTTCCTCTCACAAGGAGTTTCCTCTGTCTTCTGTTCTCTCTCTCCGGTCCTACACCTCTCTCTCTCTTTCTCTCTCTTTATCTCTTTATCTCTCTTTATCTCTTTATCTCTCTCTCTCTCTCTCTCTCTCTCTCTCTCTCTCTCTCTCTCTCTTCTCTCTCTCTCTCTCTCTCTCTCTCTCTCTCTCTCTCTCTCTCTCTCTCTCTCTCTCTCTCTCTCTCTCTCTCTCTCTCTCTCTCTCTCTCTCTCTCTCTCTCTCTCTCTCTCTCTCTCTCTCTCTCTCTCTCTCTCTCTCTCTCTCTCTCTCTCTCTCTCTCTCTCTCTCTCTCTCTCTCTCTCTCTCTACCTGAACTAGCGAGGGGACTGTCCCCTGGGGTATAAAGTGCTTGTTTTCCGAAGGCTACTGTTGTGTTATGTCTCTCTCTTCTTCACTTCACTCTCCCCTACTCTCTCCCTCTCTGTTTCTCTCTGCTGTTGCTATTTCTCTCCCTTCTTCCTCTCTCTCTCTCTCTCTACTCTACATGGTGTGTATGTGAGCAGGGGGAGAGGAGAGGGCATGCCTGCCTGCCCTCCCCTTAAAGAGACACACACTAATGGAGAGAGAGAGAGAGAGAGAGAGAGAGGGAAGGAGAAAGAAAGAGGGAGAGAGAGTCTAAGGTGGAGGGAAGGGAGAAGGGGGAGAGAGAGGGAGAAAGAGGCGAAGGGAGAGAGAGAGAGAGAGAGAGAGAGAGATGTGTGAGAGTGTATTAGTGTGTAAGGTACAGAGTTGTACTACGCACCACAAGAGCTAGAGAACTCACAAACTATATATAGCTCTGAGATAATGTATCACGCTGTAGTTATCCCTCTGAGGACTGGACACGGGAGAGGGTAGTACACACACACACACACACACTATATGTACTGTATTACACACTCACACACACACACACAAGCAGTCAGTTTGTACTGACACGCCAACATCTCATCTCTATGACAATTGAGAACATAGTTTGCATGTTATTTGTGTTTGTTCCAACATGTTCTTGTTGACAATATACTAGGCTAGTCTAAGCTACTGCTGTAGACCTAAATACCTTTCATTCCATATTGAGATGAATACGTTTAATATTTAGTAACAGATGACATATTCCCCAAAACATATTTCCCACATTTTGTTGTGTTACAGCCTGAATTATAAATAGATTAAATAGAGATTGTTTGTCACTGGCCTACACACAATACCCCATAATGTCAAAGTGGAATTATGTTTTTTCGAAATTTTTACAAATTCATAGAAAATGAAAAGCTGAAATGTCTTGAGTCAATAAGTATTCAACCCCTTTGTTATAGCAAGCCTAAATAAGTTCAGGAGTAAAAATTTGCTTAACAAGTCACATAATAAGTTGCATGGACTCACTCTGTGTGCAATAACAGTGTTTAACATTATTTTTTAATGACTACCTCATCTCTGTACCCTACACATACAATTATCTGTAGGTCCCTCAGTCGAGCAGTGCATTTCAAACACAGATTCAACCACAAAGACCAGCGAGGTTTTCCAATTCCTCGCAAAGAAGGGCACCTATTGGTATATGGGTAATAAAAATAAAAAAGCTGACATTGAATATCCCTTTGAGCATGGTAAAGTTATTAATTATACTTTGGTGACTTGAAAACAGTTACAGAGTTGAATGGCATTGTAGTTACTCCATAATACTAACCTAATTGACAGAGTGAAAAGAAGGATGCCTGTACTGAATAAACATATTCCAAAACATGCATCTTGTTTGCAACACGGCACTAAAGTAATACTGAAAAAAAAAAATTTGCCAAGAAATTGGTTTGGCGGATGTCAGGGGAACGCTACCTGTCCAAATGCATAGTGGTAACTGTAAAGTTTAGTGGAGGGGCTGTTTTTCATGGTTTGGGCTAGGCCCCTTAGTTCCAGTGAAGGGAAATCTAAACGCTGCGGCATACAATGACATTCTAGATGATTCTGCGCTTCCAACTTTGTGGCAACAGTTTGGTGAAGGCCCTTTCCTGTTTCAGCACGACAATGCCCCCGTGCACAAAGCGAGGACCATACAGAAGTGGTTTGTTGAGATAGGTGTAGAAGAACTTGACTGGCCTGCACAGAGCCCTGACCTCAACCCCATCGAACACCTTTGGGATTAATTGGAACGCTGACTGCGAGCCAGGTCTAATCGCCCAACATCAGTGCCCGACCTCACTAATGCTCTTGAGGCTGAGTGGAAGAAAGTATCTGCAGCAATATTCCAACATCTAGTGGAAAGCCTTCCCAGAAGAGTGGAGGCTGTTATAGCAGCAAAGCGGGGACCAACTCCATATTAATGCCCATGATTTTGGAATGAGATGTTCGACAAGCAGGTGTCCACATACTTTTGGTCATGTAGTGTAGCTGTGTGTGTGTGTGTGTGTGTGTGTGTGTGTGTGTGTGTGTGTGTGTGTGTGTGTGTGTGTGTGCGTGTGCGTGTGTGTGTGTGGTTCATGCAGTCTGATGGAGGACAGGACAGGCAGGCAGCTTGGGTTACAGATCATCTGATACACACATCTCTCTCTGTACAGACCCATGCAGTACTCAGCTAGGTTCAGATGACACAGCGTTCAGGCTTTTGTGGTAGTGTGTGTGTGTGTGGGGGGGGGACTGGAAGTATGTGTGTGTGTCTATGATTGCATCTCTCAAAGCGATTTCTCTCTGCAAAGCGTGCAGCTTTTCTGTGTCTGTGAATGTGTCCTTTTCTATGTGTGTGTATGTGTATGTGTGCGCGTGGGTGTAGGTGTGTGTGTTTATGTTGAATGGGGATCTGTCAGTGAACCATTACTCTCATTTTCTCTAATGTAGGTCAGTAGCGGATCCTCTCTCTCTCTCTCTCTGTCTCTCTCTCTCTCTCTCTCTCTCTCTCTCTCTCTCTCTCGCTCTCTTTTTCCCTCTCTCTCGCTTTCTCTCTCCCTCCCGCTCCCTCCCTCCATCTCTCTCTTTCCCTTTCTCTCCCTCTCTCTTTCTTTCTCTCACTCGCTCTCTCTCTTGCTCTCTTTCTCCTCTCTCTCACTTTCACTCTCCCTCCCTACATCTCTCTCTCTCTAGGAGGAGGTATAGCACAGTGGTTCAGCTCTCTCTCTAATCCTGCACGATAAAGCAGGAGAGGAGAGGAGGGATAGAGAGAGGGATAGAGAGACAGAGGAGGGCCCAAGCGTGAAAGATTAGGGGCTGGCTTTCCCCTGGATACCGCTGGGATGGAGAGACACACTGCACTGATCCATGTTGGTGTGTGTGTGTGTGTGTGCGTGTGTGTGTGTGTGTGTGCATGCGCTTGACCCTAGCTCAATTGTGTTTTGTGTATCTGCATCTGTCATGTGTGGAGTTTGTTGTTTCTCTATGTGTGTGAATGTGTGTGTGTGAGCGATTGTGTTTGTGTATTAATCCAGTAAGGATATTCTATCTGATCTCTCTCTCTCTCCTTGCCACCCTGCATTGTAACTGTCTTGATTGACGCAACCATGAACTACCACAAATGGGATCATGACAAAAGAAAGCAGAAAGCTTTGAGACGTAGCTATGCTTGGTGTGCCTGATGAAAGATTGTATTGAGGTGAATAGACTTAGGTCTCAGACTGAATTAACAGATAAAGGTTTTATGTAAGATGGAGACAGAAGCTAGTGTCTTGATGAGAATTCTTTCATCTACCTATTCTTCGTGATAGAATAAACATGGAGTCAGCTCAGAAACCCTAATACCAATATAAATATAATTAGGCGTTATTGTGTCCTTGACTCAAGAAAATAAAATTTTTGTATCTCAAAACAATTATGATAATTGGCTACTAAACATTAACTTTTGCACCCTGATGATAAATGTACAGCAAAGAAAACAGAAGAAAGGGATGGAAAGAGAGAGAGAGAGAAAGAGAGACAGAAAGAGAGAGACACAGAGAGAGAGAGAGTGAGACAAAGAGAGAGAGAGAGAGAGAGAGAGGGAGAGAGAGAGTGAGTGAGACTGAGCGAGAGAGAGAGAGAGAGAGAGAGAGAAGAGAGAGACAGACAGACAGACAGACGGACAGAGAGAAAGGGAGCGAGTTTACGTTAATTGAAAAATTATATTTTAATAGTTCTTGTTGGATTGTGAGTGTTTATCTCATTTTGAAGGTAAAGAAAAAACAGTTATGAAATATTTTTACGTTGCATGTTGGAATTTACAAGGATTGAAGTCCTCTGCTTTTGGGCTAAAGAGCAGAAACCCAGACTTCCTTAAAGAAATTGATGATGTTGATATTGTAGTACTACAGGAAACATGGTGCAGAGATGATGTTTCCACTGGCTGTCCACTAGGTTATAGGGAGATAATCGTACCATCCACCAAATTAAAAGGAATCACACAGGTCAGAGACTCAGTGGGAATGCTAATATGGTATAAATCTGAACTAACTAATTCAATCGAATTGATCAAAACAGGAGAATTCTTTATCTGGCTAAAAATCAACAAGGAGGCTATCTTAACAGATAAAAACGTATTCCTTTGTGCTACATACATTCCCCCCTCAGAGTCACCCTACTTCAATGAAGAGAGTTTCTCCATTCTAGAGGGGGAGATTAGTCACTTTCAAGCCCAAGGCAATGTGCTGGTCTGTGGAGACCTGAATGCTAGAACAGCAGAAGAACTAGACACTATTAACAGTCATGGGGACAAACACCTACCGGGAAGCAACAACCTTTCCCTCCCCACATACCCCCCCAGAAACAACTATGACAAAGTGAAAAACAAAAATGGAGTACAGCTCCTGAAGCTCTGTCGAACACTGAGTCTGTACATAGTCAATGGTAGGGTAAGAGGGGACTCTTTTGGTAGGTACACCTACAGCTCATCCCTTGGCAGCAGTACTGTAGACTACTTCATCACCGACCTCAACCCAGAGTCTCTCAGAGCCTTCACAGTCAGCCCACTAACACCTCTCTCAGACCACAGTAAAATCACAGTGTATCTGAGAAGAGCAGAACCCAACCATGAAGTATCACAGCCCAATAAATTACATGGTACTAAACAGACCTATAGATGGAGTGCAAACAGTACAGAAATCTACCAAAAAGCAATTAGTAGCCCAAAAATACAATCTCTCCTGGACAACTTTTTAGCCTTAACATTCTCCTACAGCAATGAAGGTGTAAATTTGGCCGTTTGGAACAGAAACTTTATATTTGACAAATTAGCCTCCTTGGCTAATCTAAAGAAACATAAGAGCAAACCAAAAAGAATAGATCATGAAAAATGGTTTGATAATGATTGCAAAAATCTAAGAAAGTCATTGAGAAATATATCTAATCAAAAACACAGACCCAGACAAAAAAATATACGCCTTCAATATGGGGAAACACTGAAGCAATACAAACACACCCTAAGAACAAAAAAGGAACAGCACATTAGAAATCAGCTGGATGTAATTGAGGAATCCATAGAACCAAACCACTTCTGGGAGAATTTGAATATATTAAACAAACCTCATAATGAGGAATTGGCTATCCAAAATGGGGATATGTGGAGAAATCACTTTGCAAACCTCTACAGCAATATAACAAAGAGCCCAGAACAACAAGATATACAAGAAAAATTACAAATCCTTGAATCAGTAGTCAAAGACTTTCAGAATCCTGTGGATACCCCAATTACAGAACAAGAATTATTGGAAAAACTTTGCACTCTCCAACCCAAAAAGGCCTGTGGTGCTGATGGTATTTTAAATGAAATGATCTAATATACAGACCACAAATTCAAATTGGCTATATTCAAACTCTTCAACATTATCCTAACTGCAGATATTTTCCCTGATATTTGGAACCAAGGATTGATCACACCAATCTATAAAAATGGAGACAAATTTGACCTTGGGGAAAATTCTCTGCAGTATCATAAACAGCAGACTACATAATGTCCTTGATGAACACAACGTCCTAAGCAGAAACCAGATTTGATTTTTTTTTTATTATCGTACAACAGACCACATTTACACCCTCCACACTCTAATTGACAAACAAGTAAACCGAAACAAAGGCAAAATCTACTTGTGTTTTCTAGACTTCAAGAAAGCATTTGATTCAATTTGGCACAACGGTCTTTTTTACAAACTAATAGAAAGTGGTATTGGAGGGAAAACATATGATGTTATTAAATCAATGTACACTAAAAACAAATGTGCGGTTAAAATCGGCAACAAGCAAACAGATTTCTTTCAGGGACGTGGAGTGAAACAGGGCTGCCCAATAAGTCCAACACTATTTAACATCTACATTCATGAATTGGCAAAAACATTAGAAGAATCGGCAGCACCTGGTCTCACCCTACACAACACTGAAATCAAGTGTCTGCTGTACGCAGATGACCTGGTGCTACTGTCTACCACTAAGGAGGGGTTACAGCAGCATCTAGATCATCTGCACAGGTTCTGTCAGACCTGGGCTCTGACCGTTAATCTAAAATAACGAATATAATGATATTCCAAAAAAGGTCAGGAAATCAGGATGACAAATCCAAATTCTATTTGGACACAGTTCTATTAGAACACACCAAAAATTACACATATCTAGGACTAAATATCAGCAACACAGGTAGCTTTCACATGGCTGTGAATGAGCTGAGAGACAAAGCAAGAAGAGCATTCTATGCCATTAAAAGGAATATTAAAATCGAAATTCCAATTAGAATCTGGCTCAAAATGTTCCAATCGGTTATAGAACCAATTGCTCTATATGGCAGCGAAGTATGGGGTCCGCTCTCTAATACTGAATTTACCAAATGGGACAAACATTCAATCGAAATACTGCATGCAGAGTTTGGCAAGACTGTATTGCAAGTGCAAAGAAAAACTCAAAATAACGCATGTAGAGCAGAATTGGGCCAATACCCCCTCCTTATTCGAATAGAAAAAAGAGCCATCAAATTTTACAACCATCTAAAAACAAGTGACCCCAAAACATTCCATCACACACCTCTACTATGTCAAGAGATGAAACAAGACAAGAGTCCCCTCAGCCAGCTGGTTCTGAGGCTCAGTTCACTAACCAAAACCAACCTCATAGAGCCTCAGGACAGCCAAATCTGGCCCAACCAAATCATCACGAAGCAAAAAGAAAAATATATCACCTATTGGAAAGACACCACAAAAAAGTAAACTTCAATGCTATTTGGCTCT